>NC_068983.1:160485329-160487899 GCF_001194135.2 Octopus bimaculoides
ATATATATATATATATATATATATATATACATACACACACGTGGGTATGTGTGAAGGCACATGGCTCAATGGTTAGAACATCAGTCTCACAGTCATGAGGTAGTGAGTTAAATTCCTGGACCAGGCTGCGTGTTGTGTTCTTGAGCAAGACACTTTATTTCATATTGCTCCAGTTCACTCAGCTGTAGAAATGAGTTGCGACGTCACTGATGCCAAGCTGTATCGGCCTTTGCCTTTCCCTTGTATAACATCCATCGGTGGCATGGAGGAGGGAGGTTGGGATGCATGGATGACTGCTGGTCTTCTATAAACAACCTTGCGCGGACTTGGGCCACGGAGGGAAACTTTCTAGGTTCAATCCCATGGTCATTCATGACCAAAGGTGGTCTTTACCCTTTACATGTGTATTATGAGTGTTTGTGTGTGTGTGTGTGTGTGTGTGTGTGCATCTTGCAAAAAATACCTTATAGAATGTAATCCAAGTTACATCTTTTTAGTCAATGTGCAATTAAGAGTTTATCATTTATGAGTTTGATAAAATAAATACTGTGGGTTTCTTATACTTTTTAACACCTTTAAGAAAATGTCACAGCATGGCCATCATCCAAGTACTTCAGCTAGCAAAGGAATGAAAATAAAAGAATTCACATGTATTTCTGTACTTTACAGTTTAAATGTTACTGCTAAGTAAACATACACGCATATATGTGCACGCATGCACACACAGACACACAGATGCATACACACACCTGCATGCACACGCACACACATACATACACACGCACACACACGTGTACATACATATACAAGCGCACACATATAATTGACAATACCGCGTATGTATTTGCACATGGGTGTGTGTATATATATATATATATATATATAGATAGATAGATAGATTGACAGATAGATATTATGCGTGTGTGTGTACATTAATATATTTATATATGTAATATATGTTTGTATCTATGTGTGTGTGTGTGTGTGTGTGTGTGTATGTGTATAATATATGATATATATATATGCATGCACACACACACACACACACACACACATGTACAGTGGTTTTCTCTTATAGATATATATCTGAAATGTTATTGTTTGAATTATGACTGCCAAGCACATTTAACACAGCACTAATGAAATACATAAAAATCATATAATATTTGGTATAATTTCATAGTGGGAATATTTAGTGTTTAAAGGCTATAAAGTAAACAAGGTATATGTTAATGATGATTTTATAGTTTGTTTTATCTGATAACATTTTGATTAATTCAGAGGTTTATTTTATCATCAACATGACCACCAGCATCATCATCATTGTCATCATCCTCATCAACATTATCGTTGTCATAATGACCACCACCACCACCACCACCACCACTAGCTCCACCAATAACACCATCAACTATCGTTATTGTCATCAGCATCCTCATCATCATCAACATCATCATGACCACCATCACACCACTATCCTCATTGTCATCATCATCATCATCATCATCATCAATCTAAATCTACTTTCAGCAGTAGTATGGGATGGATAAGCTGTCACAGTTCTTCAAATCAGTTTTATTCTGAATTACTGCCTTCCGAGATAGATCGGAAGATCATGTCTCGCTTGTAAATTATAACACTAACCATTTTACAGAGCATCTTGAAAGCATTTTATCAAGTCACCAGTACTAGAAAGCCAGAAAGAGGAAAAGTGAGAGTGAGAAAGGAAATGCTGAGAGAGAGGGGGGAGTGCCTTATTCCATGCAAAACTAGTGTCCTCTTTACTCTATGTTGCCTCCATCCTTTCAATACAAACCTGACTGAGAGGGTAAATCATAAAGAATTCTGACTGGTAAAGAGGTTTAAAGAAAAGAGCATATGATTATGAGCATAAAACAGAGAGGGACAGGAGTGATTGATACATAGGAGAAAGAGTAAAGAAAGACAGAGAGAGAGAGAGTGAGAGAGGGAAAGAGATATAGTGATAGTTATATGTTGCTTGGTAATAAGGATCTTGAACACAAAACCAACATGAGTAGTGTAATGGGAGAGGAATAAAGATGGGTTGTGGTTAGCAACAAAAATGGGTGATAAGTGTGAAATGTAGATGTCCCTGAAAAGTCATATGGATGAACTGTAAAAGCTAGTCTTGGTTAGAAACATGTGCCTGTGCGTGAGAAGACCCGGCAAGCCAAGTGAGATCGTTGCCAGTACCCCTAGACTGGCTCTTGTGCAGGTGGCACATAAGATGCACCTTTTGAGCGTGGCCATTGCCAGTACCGCCTGACTGGCCTTCATAGGATTTTCGAGCGAGATCGTTGCCAGTGCCCCTGGACTGGCTTGTGTGGGTGGCACATAAAAGACACCATTTCGAGCGTGGCCATTACCAGTACCGCCTGACTGGCCTTCGTAGGATTTTCGAGCAAGATCGTTGCCAGGGCCTCTGGACTGGCTCTTGTGCGGGTGGCACATAAAATACACCATTTTGAGCGTGGCCGTTGCCAGTACTGCCTGACTGGCCTACGTAGGATTTTCGAGCGAGATCGTTGCCAGTGCCCCTGGACTGGCTT
>NC_068983.1:160490067-160491377 GCF_001194135.2 Octopus bimaculoides
ATATATATATATATATATATATATATATATATATATATATATAACTCTGTGTGTGTTTGTGTTTGTGTGTGTGTACATTTTTCCTTCGGTTGCAATAACACTTCTTTTTCTCAGGCAAATTCACTCTATGATTTATTAGTTTTCCCTAAGCTCATATAAAGTGATTATTACTGAATAAGTTTAGCCAATCAAGTCAAGCAGAACGGATATGATAGTTTTCGTATTTGGGTAGTGCTCTCAAATTGAATTCCAGCATTGAAATCATTGTAAATTCATCATTCCTCTGGCCAAATTTTATTTTACTGTCTATGTCTCCTCCAAAATTTCTGCTCCAGCAAACAACAGCTGCACCTCCTGGTCTACATCCAAGCAGTTCACTTATTGCTTCCTTAGAGTTTATTACCTTATTCTCTTCTTCAAAGAATACTTGTAATATTTTGTTTATTCTCAGTGACTTCAGGACTAAAATAACTTCTGAATTCTACAATTGTTCTTAAAACTGTCATCTGCTTGCTGTCAAAATATATTCTTAATCAACATAAATCTGAATAAAAATACTTTCCTGGTTGTGGTATTGGCTACTTACTATAAAATATAGTTTACTTTTTGTGTGTGTGTGTGTGTGTGTGTGTGTGTGTGTGTGTGTGTGTGCATGTGCGTGCATTCGCACGTATGTGTATGTGCATGTATGTTTGTATGAGTGTGCATGTAACTGTGCATATTTGTGTGCATGTGTGTATGTGTGTGTGGGGGGTGGGGGGGTTTACTTTTCAACAATACCTATGTTTGTATATTTTCTAACATGAAATACTATGTGTTTTTACTTTAATTTTACAGCAAAGCATGCTGCTATTTCAATTTAAATGTTCTTTATTTCTTTATTAACATAGAAATCTGGAATAATGATTTCATTTACAATGACGGAATATCTCCTAAAATTTTTCAGCTAATTATCCTCATCTTCAGTGATGAAACATATTCTTATTATTTACAACATTCTAATCAATTTGTTCCCCGCGCAACATCTGATACCTTATTTTTATATCAGTCTATCTATCTATCTATCTATCTATCTATCTATCTATCTGCGCTTTCCCGCAGCTCGTCTCCATGACCGAACTGCAGTCGTGGATCAAGAAGAGGCCGAGGAAGGGCGAATGGCACCACGAGTGTCGCATTGCTCTCCGGCAACTCCAACACCCCGGGTCAACCTTGAGCGACTGCATCACAACTAACGCATTCTATAGTGGATTAGTGGAGTGAAGGTATGACGACGACGTTCTCGGGGCGAACCAGGGCGTCGACGAGGA
>NC_068983.1:160494130-160495247 GCF_001194135.2 Octopus bimaculoides
AGTGTCTTCTACTACAGCCTCGGGCCGACCAAAGCCTTGTGAGTGGATTTGGTAGACGGAAACTGAAAGAAGCCCGTCGTATATATGTATATATATATATGTATGTATGTGTGTGTGTATGTGTTTGTGTCTGTGTTTGTCCCCCCCCCCCAACATCGCTTGACAACCGATGCTGGTGTGTTTACGTCCCCGTAACTTAGCGGTTCGGCAAAACAGATCGATAGAATAAGTACTACGCTTCCAAAAAATAAGTCCTGGGATCGATTTGCTCGACTAAAAGCGGTGCTCCAGCATGGCTGCAGTCAAATGACTGAAACAAGTAAAAGAGTAAAAGAGTAAAAGAGTAATTTACATTGACAGATTTACATTTGAAATTGGTTTCTTTTCATTGGTCCTTTCAACTAACAGTTTTTTTCCTAATCAATGATGGAAGGCTTAAAATTATATCATGTGAAATCGAAGAAAACCTTAAATCAAAAATCAAAATTTCAATAATAACTGTAGTTAGAGGAAAATCAAATATACTCAGAATAAATTAATTACTGGTAAAGTAAGTTTAATTAAAAATAAATGTAAGTCTGTTTATAATAATATTCACTTACATAAATCAAATGGCCTAAAACTGAACACACTGTACTTATACATATACACACTAAAAACGTAAACATACATATGGACACTAAACATACAAACTCTAACACATGCATACATACATATATACAAACATACACAGGCAAAATCTAAATATGAATATGTATACTAATGTATATATTTAGGTATCTACACACACATATATATGTACACATCATACGTCTTCATGTGCATGTTGTAAAAACACAACTTTACTGCTACACATTACAAAAAAAATAAGAATAAGAGGTGGTGGTTGAAAGAAAAAGAAGTGGTAGAAAGGAGGAAAAAGAAAGAGAGAGAGGAAAATAGAGATAGAAAAAGAGAGAGAAGATAACGGCATTCACTAAATATCTCCAGTATTCAAGTACTATTTTTTCCCTTGTTTCATATTTATGTTCTTACTTTGGTATATATATATATATATATATATATATATATATGTATGTATGTATGTATGTATGTATATATATACATGTATGTATGT
>NC_068983.1:160495968-160497231 GCF_001194135.2 Octopus bimaculoides
ACACTGGTAGAATGTGTCATATAAAACATCTTTTACTCTTAGTCTTCTTAACCAAAAAAAGGAATTCGCAAGTTATTCCATGTTAAAGTTGTCGTATTTCTGTAATTTCAACCAATCACTGACGTCTATTCAGCTGAATAGAGTTACTGCTGGACGGTCATAAAAATGTTATTCCCTGTGACATATTTCATCCGGTTTAATCGTAATTTATACGCATATATTGTTTATATAATAAATTACGCTGTGCGTATCTATGTGTGTAACAATTTTAGAGTTCGGATTCTAGAGTTAGGGTTACTTTTCGGGTTAGGGTTAGGGTAACGGTTACGGTTAACAGTCTAGTTAGGGTTAGGGTTAGGGTTAGGGGATTAATACGATATACACCGTTACAGCGCTAACTGTTTTCAACTGAATAGATGTCAGTGATTAGTAGAAATTATAGAAATAAGACAATTTTTTACATGAAATAAATTCGAATACAAAAATATTTTTCTGTTCTATAACACAAAATAGATAAGTATACGAAGTTTGAAAGTCTTTCCGTACCAAAAACACTACATAAAACATAAATGAAAACTGGCGCCCCCGTTTTGAAATAGATCCTCCAGATGGCTGTTTCTAGCTCTTTAGCCTTCTTCAATGAGGAATACCAAAGAGAGATAAACTGGGCAGACTGAATCTGTAACAATTTACATCAGTGACTGACTTGTGCTATTCGACTGCCTGGACAGGATAAATATAACAGCATCATCAATGAGCAGAGATTAGGAATAAATGACCTTTAGAAATTAAAATATGTTTGTGACATATTTTAATGTCTGATCGTTTGTGTCTTATTTCTATGCTGGGAGATTAAGGAGAATAATCTGACCTCTGAATTCTTCAGTGATCATGAAAAGGTCAGTTGTTTGTTTAGGTTTGAGCTGTTCCTTGCCCAAACCCTAAATAACTAAATGAAGGACTCATATCTCTGTCTTCAGGTTTTCAGCCAGTTAGCTGAGAGCATCTTTTGGCCAAATGGAAAGTGACTATGCAATACATATATCATCATCATCATCATCATCATCATCGTTTAGCGTCCTCTTTCCATGCTAGCATGGGTTGGACGACTTGACTGAGGACTGGTGAAACCGGATGGCAACACCAGGCTCCAATCTAAATTTGGCAGAGTTTCTACAGCTGGATGCCCTTCCTAACGCCAACCACTCAGAGAGTGTAGTAGGTGCTTTTACGTGTCACCTGCACGAAGGCCAGTCAGGCCAT
>NC_068983.1:160498462-160499593 GCF_001194135.2 Octopus bimaculoides
CCGGAATTCATTGCTGTACTCATTTCCCACCCTCACCTTACTGGCAGCATCTCTGTACATGGCTCGCACAGCTCTCACTAACCATTCTTCTATCCCAAGTTTCCTCATTGACCACCAGATAAGGGATCGGGGGTCCCTGTCAAAGGCTTTCTCCATGTCAACGAAAGCCAGGTACAGAGGTTTATCCTTGGCTAGGTATTTCTCCTGCAGCTGTCTTACTAGAAATAAGGCATCAGTAGTGCTTTTACCTGGCACGAACCCAAACTGCATCTCATCTAAATTGATTCGCTCCCTAATTAGTTGGGCTATGACCCTCTCTGTAACTTTCATAACCTGATACAGGGTTGGACAAAATAATGGAAGCACCTAACATCATAGCATCATAATTTTGAAAAGTCTATAAAACTGTCAAAAGTTTATTTTTGTGATTTTTGATTTATTATTAGTTTTGCTTAATATGATTTGCTAAAATTGCTGTTTCTTTTCAGATATTATCAGAAAAAGGTAATTAAAAATTCATTGAAATGACAGATCTATTGGACTTTCAAAGAAGTCAAATTGTTGCTGCTCATATGGCAGGTGCTAGCATAATGAAAACAGCCGAAATGTTTGGTGTATCAAGAAGTACTGTCTCAAAAGTAATGACACCCTTTGAAAAAGAGGGGAAAATTTCCTCGTCGAAACAATATTCTGGAAGAAAACCAGAACTTTCAGGTAGGGACCGTCGCAATCTTACATGAATTGTTAGAAAGGATCACAAAAGTACAGCTCCCAAAATAACTACAGAGTTTAATGACCACCTCAAGAATCCAGTTTCCACAAAAACTGTTTGCCAGGAGCTGCACAAAGCCAGATTTCATGGGAGGGCTGAAATCAGAAAATCACTACTTTCAAAAACAAACGTTGCAAAGCATTTAGAGTGGAGTAAATCCTACAAAATTAGTCCCTAGAGCAGTGGAAGAATGTCATTTTCTTGGACAAGTCATCCTTTGCCTTATTTCTGACCACCAGCTGAGTATACGTGTGGAGACAGCCAAAAGAAGCATTTGACCCAGACTGCCTTCTTCGAACTGTTAAGCTGGAGGATGATCTGGTGGGGGGAGGGCTATATCTTGGAAATCCACCGGTTTC
>NC_068983.1:160499684-160500825 GCF_001194135.2 Octopus bimaculoides
AGCACAATGGCCCAGTGGTTAGGGCAGCAGACTCGCGGTCATAGGATTGCGGTTTCAATTCCCAGACCGGGCCTTGTGAGTGTTTATTGAGCGAAAAACACCTAAAGCTCCACGAGGCTCCAGCAGGGGATGGTGGGGAACCCTGCTGTAGTCTTCCACTACAACTTTCTCTCACTCTTACTTCCTGTTTCTGTTGTGCCTGTAATTCAAAGGGTCAGCCTTGTCACACTGTGTCACACTGAATATCCCCGAGAACTACGTTAAGGGTACACGTGTCTGTGGAGTGCTCAGCCACTTGCAAGTTAATTTCACAAGCAGGCTGTTCCGTTGATCAGATCAACTGGAACCCTCGACGTCGTAAGCGACGGAGTGCCAACAACAACAATAGTCAAGGTTATTTAAGCATTTTATCTGATCAAATTCATCCTATGGTTGCGGAACTGTTTCCAGAGGGAAACAATCTTTCAGTATGATAATGCACTAATTCACACAGCTAAAGTTGTTACTGACTGGTACAAGGAACATTCTAGTGAAGTTGACCATCTTATCTGGTCACCACAGTCCCCAGATCTCAATATTATTGAACATTTATGGTGCATTTTAGAAAAACAATTAAGGAGTTGATATCCACCACCATCATCACTACAAAAACTGGAGACTGTTTTAGCTGAAGAATAGAAAAAAATTCCTTCAGAAACAATTCAAACTTTGTATAAGACCATACCTCGTAGAATTCAAGCTGTAATTAGTGTCAAAGGCAGTCCTACCCCATACTAAAATAAATTTGTTTGAAATTTTAAGGTGTTTCCATTATTTTGTCCAACCCCTGTATATATTATCTCTCCATCTTTCTAGCTCTCCTGTCTAACTACCTTTGTCCAGCCAGTCACCATGATTAACTGTTATCTCCAAAAGTTTTTTATTCTCTCTCTGTTTATTTCCTTGTGTTTCTTTCTGTTGAAGAGCATAGGCTCGAAATGTAAAACACTTTCTCACCTTCCAAAGCATCAAACAAATACACCTGCTTGTTGTTTATACACCTGTCTTCATTATTTATCTTTTAATTTTTACTTCAGTCATATATATATATATATATATATATATATATATATATATATATATATATATATATATATATATA
>NC_068983.1:160502155-160512477 GCF_001194135.2 Octopus bimaculoides
ATATATATATATATATATATATACATATATATATATATAACTCAACTCAACTCAACTCCATTGGTCATGAATGACCACGGGTGCACCTAAGACGGTCCCTTCTAGGGTACAAATCTGGGTGGAAAGTCGCCTCACAAACGAATACACAACCTAGGGTTGTTTTTATGGAAGACCAGCAGTCGCTCATGCATACCAGCCTCCCCTTTCCACACTGCTGATGTTATCCAAGAGAAAGGCAAAGGCCGATACACCTTGAACTGAAGCAATGTGAAATAAAGTGTCTTGCTCAAGAACACAACATGCAGCCTGGTCCAGGACTCGAACTTTCAACCTCACGATCATAAGCTCAACACTCTAACCACTGAGCCATGCACCTTCACTATATGTATATATATATATATATATATATATATATATATATATATATATATATATATATATATATATATATATATATATACACACACACACACATATATAATATACACACTCACATACACACATGTATATAGACATGCCGTGTACTTCATCTGGCATTTAGTAAAAGAGATTTAGTAAAAGAGATTTTGCATCCTGTCAAAGTCAACTTCACCTTTTAGCTTCTCAGGAAAGGGTATGATAAAATAAATACCAGCTGAGTACTGAAACCAAATCTAATCAATGCACACACACACACACACACACACACACGCACACACACAGATATATATACACACTTATCCTCACAAAATTAAAGACTTATACTTCTGTCAGAAGTTGTTACTTTATTGTTCATTTTCTATATTAAATATTAAATAAGTATCTTCGACATTGGTGGAGGAATATCAATACTAAGATTACAACACGATAAAAAAAAAGAATATTGAAAGTAATTTAAATTCCATACCAACTCCAGACAATATGATTAATCATTATCATCATCATCATTATTTAACACCTGGCTTTCATGCTGGCATGGCATGAACAGTTTGACAGGATCTGACATGAAAATATTGATGGTCATGATGCTCGTGTTAATGATGATGATGACGATGACAAGGAGGAGGAGGAGGGGGAGGAGAAAATAAAAGGAGAGGAGAAAGAAAAAAGAAGGTAAATAATAGTAAATAAAATAAATGAATGACTGAAAATGAGAAAAAATAAAAGTATAAGTTAATATTTTTTTACACTTCAGTATTGACTATTGGTATTTTGGGTTTCAAAACAGCTTTGCAAGTTGTTGATTAGTTTTATGCAAATCAGCTGCTGAGGCTAAATAAGGAGGTGTCCTGTAGCAACAACAGTAGCGGAGTAATGGTAGTAGTAGTAGTAGTAGTAGTAGTAGTAGTAGTAGTTCTGAGTTATATTTTTCCATTGAATAACTTACTCCTTATTTAATACTTCATATATCATAGGACACAAACGTATTTTTTGGGGGCTGTTAGTTTTCAAGTTTGTTTGCTTTAGGCCAAGTAAGTACTGGTCCTTGATTATTCAGTAATGATTTTAAATATCTAGCAAAACATGAACTTGCTAATGTTTGAAAGTCTCATTGCATTAGTAAACATCCACTTTCCATGCTGGCATAAGTTAGATAGTTTGACTGAAACTGGTAGGCCAGAGGGCTGCACCAGGTTCCAGTCTTATTTGATATGGTTTCTATGAGTGGATGCCCTTCCTAACGCCAACTACTCTAAGAGTGTAATGGATGCTTTTTACATGTCATTTACATGACACTAGCAATGGCCACAACTATGATTTCATGGGTGCCATTTACATGACACTAGCAATGATTATGATTATAATTTCACTTGACTTGAGAAGTCTTCTCAAGCACAGCATATCGCCCAAGGTCTTGGTCAATTTTCATCGTTTTCATCACGCCCAACATTTGAAAATCATGCAACTGGTAACAACCATGATTACAATCTCATGGGTGCCATTTACATGACACTGGCAATGGCCACAACTACGATTTCCCTTGGCTTGACAAGTCTTTTCAAACACAGCATATCACTTGTCATCAACTCCCTTAGGCCCAGCATTTGAAATCATGCTTCACCATCTCGTACCATGTCTTCGTGGGTCAACCACTTCCACAGGTTCTCTCCACATTTAGAGATTGGCAGTTCTTTACATAGCTGCTCTTGTCCATATGCATCACATGACCATACCAGCACATTTGTCTCTCTTCTACACCACATTTGATGCTTCTTATGCCCAGTTTTTCTCTCAAGACATTTACACTCTGTCGTACAAGCACACTGACATTGCACATTTAGCGAAGTATACTGGCTTCATTTCTTTCATGCCTTTGTTTGTCCTCTGCAGTAACAGCTCATGTTTCACTGCCATGGAGCATGGCTGTTTGCACACAGGTATCACACAGTCTACCTTTCATTGTGAGAAAGAGGCCCTTTGTTACCAACAAAGGTAGAAGCTCTCTGAACTTTGCCCAGCCTATTCTTATTCTAGCAGCTACACTCTCAGAGCATCCACTTCTACTGCTGACTTGTATATGTGTGTGTGTGTGTGTGTGTGTGTGTGTGTGTGTGTGTGTGTGTGTGTATACATGTGTCTGTGTGTATTTGTTTCTTTGTGTATTTGTATTTGTTATCTATCACTGCTTGACCATTCCATGCTGGATTACTTATGTCCCCATAACTTAACAGTTCAGCAAAAACTGAAAAAGAGACTGACTAAATAGGTACTTGACTTAGAGGGGAAAAAAGTAAGTATTGGTGTTCGATTTGTTTGAGTGAACCTTTCAAGGCAGTGTCCCGGAATTGGTGGGAAATAGTTTCAAACATGACATTCTTCAACTAAAGACAAACTAATATATAATAAATCTGCTTTGTGCTGTAAAAGATTTAAGCCAAAGCATCCACTAGCCTGGTATTTTTCTATAAATATAGATAATATTATAACGAAATCCACCAACTTTAAACACAAGTATACCAGGATTTTTATGTAATGTGATTTTCCTAGTACTGCTTCTTACTAGCATAAATAAGATGGTAATCTATTGTAGAGACTTGTTTATGATTTGTTGAAGAGATTCCCCCACACACACCCACACCCAGCTGAGTGCCCTTTCTAATGGTAAGTACACAGGACCTAAATACTTAAGTGCCAAAAACAGCACTTATTTTGGCTTAAGTTTCTTAAAGTAATTTAAGTGGTGCAATTTTCTTGGAAATATAAAGCAACAGTTGTTGTAGAGCTTGAAATTGTTATATTATAGCATATTATCTAACATTATAACCATAAAACTAAATTTGATATGCCTTCAGGAGCGAGATGGAACTCATATGTGCTGGGACCTATCACCAGTTTCATAACAGTAAATGAATTAAAAGATAAATCTGCTGAGCGAAATGGGAATTTGTCACTGATAGCATTTGCAAAAGATTTGATACTTGTTCTCAGTAGCCAGGTGAATTAGCAAAAGTAGACTCCAGTGTATTATGCAAATATATAGTAAAATACCTGCAGTAGATGTGAATACAAGACCTATGAATTTCCTGCATAATGTTATATGAATTTAGTAGAGCAGTGGACTGGCAGAGGGACAACCAGCAATGTTTTATTAAATCTCTTTGCATTCTGAGTTCAAATCCTGCTAAAGTTAACTTTATATTTCAACTTTCCAGGTATGATAAAGATGAGTACCTGTTAAGTACTGAGGTTCAGCTAATCAACCCTTTCCTCCCTCAAAATAGGTAACAATGTGCTTGCATTTGAAATCAGTTTTGTATTCACTTACGTATTTTGTTCTAATGCTAAAGTAACGACAGTTTTTAATCTTTGTATCATAAACTCACATTTAATTAGTGAATCTATTGGAAATATTACTTTAACAGCTTGATCTTGTAAAATGTATTTCTTTTAAATGCATACCTTTGTTTTTAACAATTCGTGTAAGTCAGAGTATCATTTCGTTTCATAGAACTTATATCATTATGGCATTAAAGAGATTAGAAGTGAATGTAAGAAAGTTGTAGTTTACAAATGCAGCGAAAATACGTTTCAAACTTTTTATAGTTTATAATAATGAGCTTAACGTAAACAGTGTTCAAGTGAACTATAACTTGTCACAAAAGCATAGAAGAAGAAACAGAAAGCAACGATAAGTAAAGACAGGCAGTAAAGATAATAAATAAACGCAGCTGCTGTACAAAGAATAGAATACAAAAAGACAGAAGAGAGAACAGCAGAAGAGCCACAAAGAGAAAAGGGTTGCATAGACACATCAGAAGTAGTTTTGGTGAATTTGAGGAAGCATGGAATTTTTGAAAGGTGCATTGTCCTGACAGCTAACAACCAGTATGGATGACTTATTATTCCATGCTTTAAACAATTCTTTTAAAATCATTTGTATTGTGTTGTTGTTGTTTTATTTTTGGTTGCTTTTTATCGCCAAAGTCATTGTGGGAAAAGTGATGGATAATCTTATGGGCTTCTACAAGTTGAAGTTTTAGTGTGCCAATATTTGGAAAAGTAAGGCATTCAAGATATGGTAAGTGGCTGAGGAAAGGTATCGGTCTGGTTGCATGTCAAAGGACAGTTTCCAGGAGATCAATATTTTGGGCAAAGGGGTGTTCAAAACTGGAAATACAAACTATAAGTGTACATGTGGCATAGCCATATATTGCTTTAAATAGATAGCCAGTGAGCAGCTGAAAAAATTGTATTCAAATCATAAAATACAAAACATGAAGCTCATTGCAGACTCTTAATAAATTCAATTGATAATACATTATTTTTATTTGCAAACATAAAGTTTGAGGCTACATAAACAATGGTACTATGCTGTAATCCTTTAAAAAGTATATCATCATCATCATCATCATCATCGTTTAACGTCCGCTTTCCATGCTAGCATGGGTTGGACGATTTGACTGAGGACTGGTGAAACCGAATGGCAACACCAGGCTCCAATCTAATTTGGCAGAGTTTCTACAGTTGGATGCCCTTCCTAACGCCAACCACTCAGAGAGTGTAGTGGGTGCTTTTACGTGTCACCCGCACGAAAACGGCCACGCTCGAAATGGTGTCTTTTATGTGCCACCCGCACAAGAGCCAGTCCAGGGGCACTGGCAACGATCTCGCTCGAAAACCCTACAAGGCCAGTCAGGCGGTACTGGCAACAGTCACGCTCAAGATGGTACATCTTATGTGCCACCTGCACAAGAGCCAGTCCAGGGGCACTGGCAACGATCTCACTTGGCTTGCCGGGTCTTAAACTTTTGTATTATAAAGACAGTTGTGGCAAGCATCAGTCCCAGACAGGTAATACAAATTTCTGACAGAGACACAAGGTCTTAAATTTGATGGGGAATGGAACAATCAATTATATTAACCCCAGTACTTAAGTGGTATGTACATTATTTTATTACACCTGAAAGGCTGAAAAGCAAAGTTGACCACAGTGGAATTTGAATTCAGATCAGAAGGAGTTAGAACATTGTTTCTGCCAATTCAGCACCTACTCAGACTGATATAATACACATTTATTGATAACACATTTAAATAAACATATCATAAGACTTACATGTGGATAGAAAGTCTCATACTTGATAGCATAGCAGACATTGTTATATACATGATTTGTAAACCGAAGCTTTTCTTAAAATCTTAATCAGTTATGAGATTTTTCTGATTTAATACAAATTGAATTAACAGTTCTCAATAATACTCAATAAATCTAAGGCTATGTACAGCGGTGACACAAAATTCTTGTGATATTTAAAACTACTGTGTTCAGCATCATGAAGATATGAAGAGGTGCTGAAAAGTTCCTGGCTTTAAGGTATCATGAAAGCCTGGTTAGAGACCCAACCTTCCAAGTTCCTTTACAGAGCTCAGGAAAACTAAAGGAATGCTCCAATGAGTGTGCGAACCCAAAGCCAGGAACTTTTCAGCACCCACCTCATATATTCACACTAATAAAACACTGGTGTTTGTGTTGTATACAGAAGACGAAATTTCATTAATACAGAAAACAACAGTGAACTATAAATTAACTATAGGTGATACCCTTGGTTTTGAATATTGTTCAATTAAACAATAACATAAATTTTGAGATAACTCAGACTAAAGACAGCTTAAAATTACTTTTAAACTTTGAAACAGAATAGAATGAAAATACTAATATGTAAATAAACTATAAATACTGATTATTGATCAAAATATATAAACTGGTATTTAAATGACAGGGTTAGAATTTAGATACTTAAAAAAAAAATAGTTTCTAATTTAAGCACTAGACTGGCAATTTTTCAGGAAGGGGTTATTCAATGTCATCAACCCAAGTACTTGATGGCTACTTTATTTTATCGATCTTGAAAGGTTGAAAAACAAAGTTGATCTCAGCAGGATTTGAACGCAGCATGTAAATAAATGGAATAAATACCACATAGCATTTTTTTAAAATATTTTAACAATTCTGCAACCTTGATGCAATTACTAGCCACACTATAATTAAAGGATTCATTAAAATAGTATGACATACAAACATCTTATTGATTCTGGAGTGTAAAGGATAAGAACTAATGGTAAAAGTAATATTCATGAAGAGATTGTTCCCCATACTTTCCCCAGTTAAGACTAGGTGGGAGTTCTAGCAAATATAGATTAAGAAATATAAATAGTTGTTCCTAAAATTCATGATTAGTTGAAAATAAATACGAACATAATGATTTTATCTTAAACGTATTTCTTTCAGAAAATTGCATTTAGTCCTTCAGAAGAGCACAAGTTTCTCACCTCCAATCCCAAAAACTTTGCAATGCAAAAGTAACAACTTGATCCAAAATCACAGTCTTGTCACAATAGTTTCGATGTAATGCAATACAATGTTAAAATAGCAACGTAATCCAAAATCACTGACAAAATGTATTTTCTTTTCAAATGCGAGTAAGATTTATTTTTCAGAACCTGACATTTAAGACATTTGGAGAAGCTGGGCTGCCAGCCATGACACTCTTGACTTCTTTGATGACTCAACTGACAGATATGACTTATGAGAGGTGCACATGGCTACTCTGGCATTCCAGCCTTACAATTGTTCTTGTAATGTTGAAAATGACATGGGCTGATTCCACTGTTAATTAGAAAATTCTAATCCTTTATTTAAATTTTCATGCAAAACACAACCATATGATGATAATTTTTATCTGAGAAACATCATATCATGACACTGTAATTAGTTCTATGCAATGCACTATGAAAATAGTAATTTAATTTACAAGCCCTCTCAGTAGAATGAAGACAGAGTTGTATAAACTATTGGTTCCAAGTTTTGGTACAAGTCCAGTAATTTTAGGGAAGAGGGTATGTTGATTACATCGATTCCAGTCTTCAACAAGTACCTGTTTTATTGACCCCTAAAGGATGAAAGGCTAAGTCAACCTCAGTGGGATTTGAACTCAGAGCATAAAGACGGATGAGATGCCTTAGAGCATTTTTCCCTGCAGGCTAATGATGTTGCTAGCTCACCACTGTCTTAGAGTAGCACAAAATGTTAATGTTATTTATCACTACTACAACAGAAATCATATCAATATATTTGAATTAATACTTAAAAATTTTTTTCAACAAACATAATTGGATCCTAAGAAGAGACGTTACTTTGTCACAATATGCAAAAATTAAGTGAATCACATGTAGCTGATTGACTGGGCTGCTGGAAATAAACTGGTGTGATAAGGCGGCGCGCTGGCAGAATCGTTAGCATGCCGGGCAAAATGCTTAGCGGTATTTCGTCTGCCGTTACGTTCTGAGTTCAAATTCCGCCAAGGTCGACTTTGCCTTTCATCCTTTCGGGGTCAATAAATTAAGTACCAGTTACTCACTGGGGTCGATGCAATTGACTTAATCTCTTTGTCTGTCCTTGTTTGTCCCTTCTATGTTTAGCTCCTTGTGGGCAATAAAGAAACAGGAAATAAACTGGGGTGATCTGAGAGTCTCAAGTCAAATCGAATCATGTACCATGATGAGCCTCAGGTCATATCATATCATGTACTTATCCTCAGCTGTCATTTTTCAGTAACTCCTTGACCCTAGTCTCTTAAGTCAGAAAGAAACTAACTTAAGTCAAGTAATTTTCCATACTACAGAGTTAAATAATGAAATTCCTGGCATTTCTTAAGGTCTTACCCTCATTCCCACCTAAAAGCTTGATCAAAAGTGAGGCAACTGACTTGACATCCACCTCCATTAGACATTCATGATCAAAGTATCATTCTGTTTTTTTTTTGTTTTTTTTTGGTCAGGAAAGCAGTATTCTGTATAACATCACAGAAGTTGACTTATTTACCACATATTTTTGTTCATGAATATGTATTCCTTAGGAAGCTTCAGATTTATGCAGGAAGGACTAGGAATTAATGTTCATCTCATAAAGGTAACATCAACAAGGAACTTCAACCAAACTGTTTATTAGAGCTTCCTTTTGCCTTACAATGCTTACTTCTTGGTTTGTGAATATTAGTAAATTCAATACACAATAGTTTTTATTAGCAAAACATATTTCTTCAATATTATCTACTAATTAGTGTAGCTTTTAGTGTGAAAGAAAATCAAATATTCTGCAGCAACAGCGTAATATGTACAAAGATAGTTAAAATGTAATTAATAACTAGATCTACAGTGAATGCAGCAAGAGCTGCAGAGTAAGCAATAAAAGTGTGAAGGCTGTCAGAACAGTAATAATAACACCATTAATTACAACAAATTACAAAAGCAATACTGTCAACGAAAATTTGGAAACAAAGAGGCAAGTGTGTAACAATAATGCGACTAAAGTTATTAGCTGACTGCATTGTTATAATGTCACATATAATGGTAGTAATTCTCTCATAAACAATATTACATTGTTACACTAAATAATGCAAAAATTGTCATTAAATGAAACAGATGGTCAAACAATTTTAATTTCCTTAAGAATTTCCTCTTTCTACAAGAAAGAGACGTGACAATGACATTATCTCAGTGATAGATCAGCTTCTGAGGGTTATATTAGAGTAATGGTGTTCAAAAGCTTTTCACAATGTTCTATGATCTATAATTGTAGTATTTTCATAGCCTTGTTGCATGCAATTCAGGTTTGTTGTGAATAGTGGAAATAGGAAGGAATTTGAAATGTATTAATAGATGTTATGCCTCATAATTGTATCAAAATAATTCTTGACTAATTTAATAAACCAAACTTTTTGAGTAATTTAAAAAAACTAGGTTTTAAAACTCTCTTCAATTTCATGTAAATGAAAGCCTTAATTATTTTCATGACATCTATTGAGTATACTGTAAGCCTACTGTTCTGGGTAAATTTTAAATTGATTGCATTAAACCAATATTTTTTGTTAAGTTATTAAGGAGACAATGGCCACAGCCTTGATAATTTTTTGTGCCCCACTAAACTGGTGAGACTGATGTAATATATGTACAGCTTGAATATCTGCAGGTCAATATCTGCAATGAAATATGTTAGGGAGGAAAAAAGAGGCCTGATTTGAATACCTTCAAAAGAGTTTACTCTGAAGGTACCCAAAGACCAGTTAAACAGCATGTCACGCCTATTATTTAAGTGTAAAGCATATCAACCTATTACCCAATAAAATAGGTTATAGTATGTTACTAGCGCATATTTTATTAAACCCAAAATGATAACAGACAAAATCAATTCTAGTTAAGTCAGCTAGATTTTGAGCTTATTGTCTGGGTTGGTGAAACTAAGCACTATAATATATTTAGCGCAGTAATTTATTTTTGCTAGCTTGCAAGATTGACCTGTTTTAACTAGAAATCTATATTCACAGTGAATCCAACTCTTTAATGTGAGCCTCTCCACAGAGGCTAAGATGTAGGAATATACCGCTCTTAGATTTGACAAGAATAGTAATGGAAAGCTTTGCTAGTGCTTGAGAACTGCTTTTCTCTGGCAGTTGTCCTGTTTTTTTGTTTGGCTGTTTTTTTTAAGCTTCATATTACAAATACAATAAAAGATATCCCAAATTATTACAAATGGCTGAAGATTACTGTTTGAATTACACACACACACAACCTTCCCAGCCTCTAACTCTTACGGAAATATTGGATAGGTACTATCCCTTATTAGTTGGTTGGCTTCCCAACCGCTAACTCTCACGGAAATATACCTACATACATACATATCATCATCATCATCATCATCATCGTTTAACGTCCGCTTTCTATGCTAGCATGGGTTGGACGACTTGACTGAGGATTGGTGAAACCGGATGGCAACACCAGGCTCCAATCTAATTTGGCAGAGTTTCTACAGCTGGATGCCCTTCCTAATGCCAACCACTCAGATATAT
>NC_068983.1:160512925-160514530 GCF_001194135.2 Octopus bimaculoides
TGTGTGTGTGTGTGTGTGTGTGTGTGTGTGTGTGTGTGTGTGTGTGAGTGTGTGTGTGTGCATGTGTATCATCATCAACTGCATCATCATCATTTAATGTCCATCTTCCATGCAGGCATGGACTGGACAATTTGACAGGAACTGGTGAGCCAGAGGACTGCAGCAAGTACCACTGTCTGCTTTGGTATGGTTTCTATGGCTGGATGACCTTCCTAATGCCAACCACTTTACAGAGTGGACTGGCTGTTTTTACACAGCAACTGTACCATTCAGTCACCTAGTAACATGCAAGACAAAGATCTTTCAACTGAGAGGGTGAGTAGTATTGAAGTGGCTTTGTACCAGGCGATGGGAAGTTAGAGTATAAGAGAAGGTTAGAAACAGGTATTCCAGCTGTGTAGAGAGATAGAGAGAGGGAGAGAGGGATGGAGGGAAAGAGGGAAAATGAGAGAGATGGAAGTAATGTACCAGAGCATACAATCAAGGTACAAGGAGGTGAATATAAATGAATTGCTAGAGAATTGCCGGGGTGGGGGCATGAGCAGGAAGTTCTCAAAAGTGCAAAGGGGGAAAGAGGAGAAAGTGAAGTGAGTAGTGAAACATGGATATAAAGGGCTGAAGTAACAGGATAGCAACAATAGAGATGGCAGAGAGAGAGGAGAGGAGAAAAAAAGGACAAAGCAGTGCAGGGGTGCAGTGACAAGGAGGGAGAGATAAGCATATTGCATGAAGAAGAGATGTAGTTTGGTTCATTGAGGTAGAGCGTGTAAATTAATGTTATGTGTAGGTGAAATACACAGTACTTCCAAGACTCAGGTTCACTGATATGGGTGTGTCTTCTCAAGAACCTCATATTGCCAGACATCTCAGTCCATTGTCACTTCCACTTTGAGGGCCAACATGTTGAGATCAGCCCTCACTACTTCATCCCACATCTTTCTGTGTCTCCCTCTTGTACAGATGTCATACAATTTGAGCAATTGCATATTTTTGTGCAACTGTCTTCATTCATAGGTATTCGCATGTCCAAACCGTCATAGACTTCTCTGTTGCATGTTACATCTGATTCCTCAGAGGCCCAACTTTCTCTCAGCACATTTGTGCTTTGTCATACATGCACACTAATGTTGAACATCAATCGGTTTGCACTGATGTGGCTGAGTGATAACAATTATGCTACCCAGCCACATGGCTCCACGTTCAGTCCCACGAAAGCCTGGTGAGTGAATTTGGTAGATGGAAACTGAAAAAAGTCAATGATGTGTATGTGTAAATACATACATACATACACATAAAGTCTGTCATACCGGCCATGATGAAATACCACAAGGTATAGAAAATACGTATTCGCCTTTATATATTTAATCCTTTATATTGAACACTCAATATTTCATCTATTCAATAAGACATATTCTATATATTCAATAAGACATTCAATACTTTATTTCATTGTACCATTCATTTTTATTTTATATTATATATTGTATATTATATTATATATTGTATATTATATTATATATTGTATATTCCATATCCCACATTGGTTTTGCAGGAATATAAATAAAACATAAAAAACAGACAGTGTTGGAACTCTTTTAAACAAAA
>NC_068983.1:160514966-160525713 GCF_001194135.2 Octopus bimaculoides
TGTGTGTGTGTGTGTGTGTGTGTGTGTGTGTGAGAGTGTGTGTGTCTTATCTTGGCATCATGTGATAGTGATACTGCCATACAAGCAGCACCATTCATTTTCAATATTCTGTGAAAATATGTTTAGCAGTATAACCATGTTTGGAAATAGGTGCGGGTTAGAGACAGGGAGGGCATCTAGTAGTAGAAAATCTACCTCCATCAAATTCGTAGAAGCAAGGAAAAATGGACTTTCAATGATGATCACATATATAGAAATAATTCCTAACTAAGCATAAGGAAGTAAGTGTTAATCATCGTCATTATCATCATCATCATCCTCATCATCGTTTTAACGTCTATTTTCCATGCTGGCATGGGTTGGACGGTTTGACTGAGGACTGGCTATCCAGTAGGCTGCACCAGACTCCAATCTGATGTGGCAAGGTTTCTACAGTTGGATGCCCTTCCTAACGCCAACCACTCCAAGAGTGTAGTGGGTGCTTTTTACATGCCAGCAGCATGAGAGCCAATCAGATGGCACTAACATCGACCACGTCTGGATGGTCCCTTTTATGTGCCACTTGCATTGTGTTCAGATGGTGCTTTTTATGTGCCACCGACATGGGGAGCCAGTCAGACGACAGTGGCGTACTCCACGCTTGAATGGTACATGTTATGTGCCACCAGCATGGGTGCCAGTCAGGCAGCACTGGCATCAGCCATGATTACGATTTCAATTTCACTTGACTCAATGCCCGACAATTCAAGAGTACTTTTAAATGGGCTGGTTATGCAACGCTGGTATCAGCCACGGTTGTGATCTCACTTTACTTGCCAGCTAGCTCCAGAAGTATAAAAGGCAAAGATGACCTGAGTGGGATTTGAACTCAAAGATCTGGAACAATTACAGCTAGACATTTGACTGACACCCTAAAAACTCTACTAATCTATTGCCCTAAATATACACTTAAAAATACATGCTAATATCCATTGAGTGTATTAAAATTCTCTAAAATTCCAGTCTCAAGTAATATAGTTTCTATTTCATTTCCATTAAAGTGGTATTAGTTTTTGTTGCCTATTGTACCAAGTCCTGTAGATTGACTCATAACAATAAAAATTTGTCCATTAAATTTTATATGAAATCAAGTCTACACATAAACACTATATAATTAGCATTTATATTTCTAACCAGGTACCCATGGTAACAATTTAAAAGAGCACTTCATTAACTCCTTATAATTAATAATTACATATGTATATATGAAGCTAATTGAATATCTGTATGTTTTATTGCAATCTGCATTCTATGAATGGCTATCATATGGGTCAAATTACAAAGCATCCCATAACAGAAGGGGTAAGGTGGTGACAGAGGTGGCTCAGATATTGGCAATACATATTGCTTTGACCATTGATCAACAGGAACTAAGTGACTCTCTTATTCGGACTATTGATTTCAATCATTTACTAGAATAGCTGATAAGTTTCATTGACACTTAAGGAACATTTTGCTACATCAGCATCATCATCATCATCATCATTTGATATCTGTCTTCTGGCTAGAATGGGCTGGATGGTTTCACAGGATCTGATGAATCAAAGGGTTGCATTATAGTCCAATGTCTGCTTTTTTTGTTTTGTTTTGTTTTGTTTCTCTTCTTTTGGGGACACACATGCACTAATGAAGATTGCTTTATAACTTACAATGCTAAGGACCTGAAACAGTCCCTATAACTTCGGGAGAAAAGCAGAAAGAGTGGGTGAGGATTCTGGACAGAGAGATAAGGAGTGGTAATGAAAAACAGATGAAGAAGTATAGAAAGAAACAAGGGGTAAAGAAAGGATTAGTAACAGGGGTTATTGAGAAAAGGGAGATATAATGCTGAATAATTTTGACTCCTAAAAAGTGAACGCCCTTCTCATAACTGACAAATTTTGAAGCCCTTTTAAGAAAGTCAAAGAAAAGAAAGATTGTATCTGAAATTCCTAAGGCTAATGAACTACTTTCTGATCAGTGTCATAATTAATTATATATCCTCTTTGTACCATACCCTGCAAAAGCAACAATTGATATTTTTCTAATATTTCTTATATTTGGGACTTAATAATTACATGTTTGTACCTTATCTAATGCATCCACTTTTAAAATGGAAGCTATAATGTGAAATAAGAGGTATTTGTTTTGCATGGACACGTTGTTAATATGTTTGCCTCGCAGCTACACAGTTTTGTGTTCCATCTTACTCTGCAGCTTCTTCAACAACTATTTTTAGGATAGCCTCAGCTTAACAAAAGTCTTGTGGGTGAAATTTGACAGACAGAAACCATGTGGAAGACTGTTAGAAAGATTGCTCCTGTTTTTGAATTTTAGACTTAATCTGTTGCCTGGTTTTTAACATTGTCACCTGACTCTTAAATACCTTTAAGAGAATCCATTCTATTGCTGGTATTCAAGTCTGAGAATAATTTTCTGCTACAAATCCCAGCAGCTCTAAAAAATGGACATGAATGCTACTCTTCCTTGTCTGACACAGTCATAGCACATGATTATTAATAAAATAAATTAATTAAATGTTGAATTAGCTACATAGAAGTTCTATCATTGGTTCACCTCTTTCTATATTAATGCATACTCTTACTTTGATTCCATACTTTTTATGTATGTCAAGTTACCATATTTCTTTTATTTCTGTTCTGAAAGCTACCTTCAATACAATTATTCCAAGGGTATTTTTGCCTTAGTAGCTCTATGATGTAAGCCCTACAAGAGTTGTGCTTCCATAGTATTAAAATCAGTGACACAGAAGGGGAAAAATATATCATCTGTTTAGATAAAACATTGACTGATGTCATCGGTAAGTTGGTCATTTATGTAGTTCTTATTTTAATTGTAATTCTTATTCAGCCAGCAAGAGAACCTCTTCTTGGTTGCTTGACCAACAAGAAATAGCAACTAAGTTTTCCTTAAATCACACCCTACCATCTTAAATAAAGAAAAAATACATTAATTAATGTAACATTACACACTGTTAATAAGATATTTATAATGCTTTTAATCCTAAGTCTGCTTCATCAGGATTGACCTAACCCTAAGCAGTGACAACAAACTCTATTCAATACAAAAGAAGTGATTAGGAAGCATGCTTTTCATTAGGATTGTTATCTTTAATTAACCTTCATTTCTTAGGCTGAACACAGGTGATAAGTTAGTTAGCAGTGTTGAAATTGTACATAAAAATAAAGACTTTGAGATTGAAATCTACTTAGAGATATGTATATAACTTGGGATAGAGCCCTAAAAGACAATTGATAAACCAACTGACTGAAAAGTAGAAAAGCAAATGGTTCATTGAAAGAAGCTGGACTATTAAAATCATTTAAACCATTGAACAAAATGACTGATATTTAGTGGTGGCTATTCATCTTCTGAGTTCAAATACCACTATGGCCAACTTTGGTCTTCATCCTTCTGCAATTGATGAAATAGAGTATCATTTAAGTACCAGAGTATAATGCATTTGCTGTGAATAGAATTATAATGGAGAAATATAGGATAAGAAAAGTAATAAAAATTAGATTAATAGTTTGAATTTCACACAAGTCTAGCAATAACCCAACTCAGAAATATTAGATATGTTAATTATAGCAACAACTGCAACAATCATAGAATTTGTTGTACACCTACTGCAGCTATAGAAGATGTGGTAAAATATGCAGTAGTAACTGCAGCTGTCACAGTAGCCAGCATAAAACTATTGCAGTTGCAGTGCCTACAGCAACAACTGCACCAATCATCATAGCTGTGAAAGCAAATGAAGCATTCACAGTAGCCATAGTAGACATAGCAGCCAGTTTCAACAGCCATGGCAGTAGATGCTACAGCTGCACTGTTTGTAGCAGAAACTACAGGAATTGCAGTTGCTGTGAAGGCAGCAGGAACAGTTGCAAACTGTGGCTTCAGTACATGTGAGTGCAGCAACACCAGCTTCATCAACTGAAGCAACCATAGTGAATGAGAGCAGCAGCTGCATCAACAGTAGCTACTACAGTCACATAAGGTCACAACTATTCAAATGGAGATGTGACAAGAGTAAATAGCAGTAGTAGGAGTAATTGACATGAGAACAAATGATTTTTGAACAGCACAGTAGATTCAGAAACAAATGTAACAATAAAGCAGGCACAGGGTAGCCATTTTTAAACAAAGAGAAACTATAAGAAAGCTAGTACAAGCATTTTCCATTGCTACCATTTAGACTAGAGTTTCTGAAGGTGGGGCAAATACCCATCCAGTGGGGTGTGGCAATATTTTAATGGCATGTGAATTACTTCAGAAAGGGGCGTAAGTAATAAGTGAATAAAACTTACAATAAAGTTTTAATTAAAACTTCTTTAGAATAATAATGCTATTGACTAACTCTAACCACTGATGGTGAGGCACATGCTTTATCTGGAAAAGTGAGTCAGGCATGAGACAAAAGAAGGTTTACAAACATCAATTCAGACCCTGGTCAGCCTTAATTAAATAGAAAACGGTCAAAATATTTCATTCTTGTATGCATCACCTCTTAAAAATTATGTTTAGAACTACAATATTCAAGTGTCCTTTCTATATTTTTGATATTAGGATGAAATTTGAGGAAGATTTGGATTAAAGTGACCATATAAAAACTTTCAAATTGTTTTTTTTTGCAAAATGGTTAGTAGCATTGACATCTGGCTCTTTATATTTTGAATTCAAATACTGTCAAGTCTACTGTAGCACTTATCCTTTCTCTGTTGGTAAAATAATGCACAATTCAAGTACTGGGGATGATGTTGACTAACAACCTTCCCTAAAAGTAATAGCCTTGTGTCATAATTTGAAACCCTTGTAGTAGCATTTAATTTTAAGGCTACACTTTGCCAGAGATTTCATGCAGCAAGTAGTGCAACAAGAATTGTTGAATACATTACAACATTCATTGCTACAATAATCATAGTATGTAATAACATTCTTGTTGCATTCATCTGCCCACTGAGTGCACTGTCACTAAAGCCACAATGAGTGATAACACTGCAAATGGAGCCTTGCAGCATGCATTGTAACGATAAATAAACAGTCACACTATGGAAGCAATTTCGTGGTAGTGCGAGGTATAACAATACTCATAATGCCAAGTAACATGATTACATCCATCCGCTCAGTTTCAGCACCAGTATTGTAACTTAGCTGAAAGTCAGCTCTGATGCAACAGACCTATCATCAAAAACATTCCAACCATGATTATCCTGTCTTTTATTCTGGTATAGCAGATGTAGGACAATGTTATCCAATGTATCTTTATTTTCTTAAGGTAGAGCTAATATAATCAGAGCAAGCTACTTACCATTCAGCCACTCCTGCGCCTATATATATATATATATATATTCATATGTAACGAATCTTATTTAACTATACATATATATATTTCTTCCGGCCTTCTCATCCTGTTGACCTGTTATTCCCTACGCATCTTTTTCTCTCGCCGTATTTTTTTTCTTGTTCACTCTCCGAGTTTTTCTCTCTTTCTGTCGAAGACCGTAGACTCAAGACGTCATTGATTTTTTTCCATTTTTTTCCTGATGAAGGATCGTTCTTAATGTTACTTGTCCTATTTTCCATATGTTCTTTCCATATTTTCTTACCTGTTATTAGTTTGTGGGGAAAGAAGATATTCTTAATCAACGCTACACAGGTTTCTGCGCTGGTGGGGTGTTTATCCAGGCTATACCTATCCTCAGGCTATTTTTCTGATTGTTATTATTATTAATGGATCAAAGTTAAAACTACATACTCTAAGACGTATTCAATAGAAAAATAAGAATATGAATAAAAATATAATAAAAATATATAACTTACTAATATATTTTTAAAAATTACAAAATTTTAAAAATTCAAAAATTCAAAAATTAATAAAAATTAATAAAATTAAACACCTAAAAATACAATACCGATATATAGAGAAAATGCTAAACATAAAGAAACCCTCATCGACTATATTATAAACACTTCAAATTCCGCCACCTATCTACATAAACATTACGGGAATTAATAATTTATTGTAAGATTTACCCCTATCTATACAAGTATAAATTACCATTTTTATGTCAAACGTAAGTTAATAATATTTAAAAGAGTAAAAACCTCTATATACGTTATCAATTTATTAAATAAAACTAGTAAAAGTATCTAATAAACAAAATTAACAAAGGAAGAATAATTATCAACATAATGTTTACTCCTTCTCGTCCCTCTGCAAATGGTTGCTCCCTCTGTCGTGCGCTAAGTATTATGGAAATAACATAAATAAAATAAACTACTCTGAAAAATTCTCTAAGACTAATAATATTAGAGAAGTTAAATTCAAGGGAAGATAATAAGATAATCTGAAATCTAGCTACAACTGGATTTTTCTAGTGTTTAAGATTTAGAGATTTATGTTATATTAAATGTGACCTGTCTACTCCATTTAAGGTAATATTCTTTAAATATATTCTTGGTTCTTGGTATATCCGTATTTAATACTATTATATAATTCTATTATAACTACATTTAACTATCTTCTTCATAATTGTTTAAGAGATTACATACTGGTGGTGAGTATAATTTCATATACTTTTCATTTTATTATACGTTATTCTTATGTCGGCATTTTTCCTCTCTCTTCAATACTGTTCAGTAATACCTCTCTCGACTAGAGTATTTTCATAAACTCAGTTGTGCATAATAAGCACATTTTATTTCCTATTCTATTTGACTTCGCTCTCCTAATGATATTCCAATTAAGGGGGTATTCTATTTTATCAGATTTCAACTCCCATATGTATTTACTTAGACCTGTCGAATTTATTAAATTGGAATTTTTGAAGGATTGATAATGCTGGGAAATTCTTCTTTTAATTTCATTTGCTGTGGATCCTATATATTCTTTCTTCCTATTATTATTATTAGAGGTTACAGTAGATTTATAAATTATATTATCTAGGTTGCAATAATTCTTAAGCCTACATTTGGATTTATCTTTACACGTGCATTTATTTAAAATACGGTTATGTTTTTTGTTTGTTATAGTTCTTCCGTAGCTATTGTTAATATTAGTTAAATCGTTATTATAGAATTTATTTAATTTGACATTGCTTATAGAGGATATAATATTACCAACGTTTCTTGTTGTCGAATAACCCACTCTCATAGTTTTGTTTGAGAATATTTTCGAGTACGTTTTGTTCTTTTTAAGGGATGTTTTTATTATGTTCAGAATTTCTTTAATTAAGTTAGTTTTGAGTTGGACCCCATAAGGGATAATTAACCATATAATTTCCTTATGTTTACTATTATTATTATTATTATTATTATTATTATTATTATTATTATTATTATTGTTCATTCTCAGTGTATTCTTAGTGGATATATAATAATTATGCTTATTTCCATTCGAATTATTTTTGGTGTTATCCCTACTATGATCATTATTATTATTTTTTTTTATTTATACCTATATTATAATTATCTTTATTTACTTCCTTATATTGTTTATTATTATCTTTGCTATTACTTCTATAGTTGGTTTGAGCGTTAGGATGATTCCTAGTATTATTATTTGGTCTGTAATTATTATAGAATTTCATTTTCATATTATATCCAGCTTTTTTTAATGCACTATTACAGTAAGGGGCATGTTTATTGAAAGTATCTATATCCTACGATAACAGAAATTCTTTTACCTATATTTTCTATTAGTGCTCTTTTGACTAAACTAGGATGGTTGCTATGGGCATTGATGTACTTAAGGTTCTTGTTTAATTTATGGAATGGTTGGGTTCTATTGGTTACTAAGTTTAGGTTTGCATCTAGGTGGTTAACCACAGAATGTTCTTTCTCTATAAATATATCTAAACCATAATTATTAAAGAATTTGTATAGTTTTTTCTTTATATTTTCTAATGATCTATTAGTTCAGTTTTTGGTTATAAGGAGTAGGTCGTCCCTATAAAGACCTCCTTCTAAGGTATATTCCTACTAAATCTGTTATTTGTGCAGAATCTGGGGCACCCATGGCTATATGAAAGCAATCCCTTGAGTCCTTCCTAGTCCATAGTTTATTTTTATATCTAATTAGGGATTTCCTCGCCGTTGTACTACATTAACTTCATCATATGTCATCTTAACCTTTCTCATAGCATATATAAGGGCCTTATTAAGAATAAGCTGGGAGATAACAGTTTACTTAAAATAGTTGCTCTCAGCTTCCACCATGCCCTGAAGATGGCTCTAAGACCTAGTACATGCATTCCCCACTGTATCGCTGAGAAGATCTTTGAATACTTCCTTGATCCTACATGGCCTTTGTGTTGCAGGAAGAGCAGTTAGTGCATGAACTTTGTATTTCAGGAAGAGCAGTTAGTGTCTTTCTCAACCATGCCCCACATGTAATAATCCATGGGATTACAGTCAGGGAAATAAGGCAGCCAGAAATTGGGGCTGGCGAAGAAACTTTCTAACAATTGCTTCTGACTCTTTCTGGGGGTATGGCAAGAAGTCAAATTCTGCTGCCATATATATAGCCTTCAGCAACAGCCCTCTCTAGCCAGGTTGTTTGACTGTAGTTTCCAGCAGTTTCACATATCTGTCTGAATTGAGCCTTTAGTCCTGATCAGAGATGTGGAGGTGAATTCCAGCATGAGGATGCAGTCAGAATGCCTGCTGTATCCCTTTCTGTTTGCCACAACTTTGTAGTCTCTGTTGTAGCTGTCCATCATGTCTTACAGTCATTACAGTGTTCAAATAGCATTGAACAGCAGTCATGACATAGGCATTTTGATACCTGGCACAACTCATCAGGATACAGGTAACTCTTTTTCAAATAAGTTTTCAAATCCATCTTCATCAACGGTTCCAGGTTTTTCAGCCATGTAGAATGGGGTTGGTTTCTGTATCTTTTTTTAAATGGGTAGCTTATGCTTATAAAGCCTTTCCTGTCAGAATTTGACCATTTGAACATTAGTACTATCACATTTACGAAGTGCTAATGTTGTAAATTAATTGAATGAATTTTTTGTTAATATTTTTTCGCCTAACTTTGTTTTAGGGTATGTTGTGTATGTTTTATGACATGACATTGCTCCTTTGTGTGAATGCAAGATGAACCTACTCAAGTGTGTCAGAGATCTCTGGACAAAATAACAGTTGAGCTCATGATCTTTGCAACTTTCATTTTTATAATAAAATTTATAAATTACATTGCTCATTTTTAGCTTGCTCTCGAATTTATATGTTTGTGTTGTTAATAAAGTGGTTTTGATCAAATAGATTTTGTGATATATTACTAGTGGCAGTTTATAGTTTGGTGCAATGCATTTTCAGTCTTATTTCACAATTTTAACTTTTACATTGGTAGGACAAGTACCATACTGCATCGTAGGCTTGCCAGACATTTACAACAAGGAGCAATTATATCACACTAGAACATACACAATAACAGCAAAACAAGATGAAAAAATATTAATAGAAAATACGTCAATACTTTATAGAATTCCCTACAGAAACAGACAATTAATTATGGAAGCAATACTCACAACACAGCAGAAGGCTACAATTAACATACCACATACATAAATCACTAATGTGAATCTGATGATGTAGAATTTTAATGTTCTAATGGTCTAATTATAGGCGGAAAGTCTGTATAAATATAAGAAACCCACTCTCAAAGGGACAACATGGAAGGCAACTTGACTCCACCTCCTAAACCTGAAACTGAGCTGCACTGAAAACATTGGTAAAAATGAATTTGCAAACTTTATTGTTCCAGATAAACTATAGTACACAGACATGAAAACAGACTTTAATAAAAAGGTTTGAATTAGACCAAGGTTATGTTTTCAATATAATATATATTTATGTATTTGTGAGTGTGTGTATCTATCTATCCATCTATCTATACGTGTGCATGTGTGTATATATATCTTTGCATACATTTATAAATATACACTCACGTGCACACATATATATAGGTGTGTGTGTGTATGTGTGTGTGTAAGAAAATAAGATCACAAAGGAATAAACGATTACATTGGCTTACAATTGCTTCTACTATAAGATACAGTGGACTCATAGTTGAGTGCTTCAGTAACACCGTCTAGCTTCATTGGAGCCCCAAATATATATATAACGAGACACCACTTGGCTGGTTAGTTCGCGGAACACCTCGGAGACATCCAACTCAGCAATGACACCCCGGTCTCACACCATTTCCGCTCTACTGGTCACGCTTTGCAACATCTGTCTACGTTCAGATTGTCCTTGCACAGGGGCCATGCAGACTCTTGTTTTCGCTGTGAACACAGATTAATCTTCTTTCTTCGCACCTTTGTGCCACATGGACTCAACTCTCCTCCCCTCTTCATCTAACCCTCTTCTCCTCTCCTCTATCCCTCTCACACCTACTTCCTCTCATCCACCTCTCCTCTCTTGCTCCCGACTCCTACTTCACTTCTACACTCCTCTTTTTTCTTCACTCTTACACACCTTCTCCCTTTCCCCTCTCCTTTCATTGTCACCCCTCCCTCGTAACCCTACCCCTACACAATCCAACCCATCTTCCTTATTCATCCCATCCACCCCCACCCCACCCCATCCTTTACACCCACTCTCACATACTCCATCTCTACCCCCACCCTCAGCCTAACCCCCACACACCCACACACCCACCTCTACCCCCACCCTCAGTCTAATCCACACC
>NC_068983.1:160525795-160530795 GCF_001194135.2 Octopus bimaculoides
CACACCCTACCCTTGCTTTCCCCACTCTCGCCAAATCCACTCACAAGGCTTTGGTTGGTCTGAGGCTAAATGAACCTGAAACCATGTGGTTGGGAAGCAACTTTCTTACCACCAAGCCATATAGCTTTGTCAATCAAGGCATATCAGCTAAGGTCTTACACACCAGTAAGAAAGAAGCTAACAAATTTCTGTCTTCAAAGTAAAATACCTTGTAGTATTAACACCAGCTGAGCTTCACAGACACTTTTTTGCTCATATATCAGAAATACAGTGAATTAATAAATGTCCTGTTGGAAACCTACAATCAATGGTAGAATAGTTCACAAAATAAGCATTAAACTGCTGGTAAACATACATATATAATAAATCATAGAGGTGGGAAATGGAATACACAGGAAACTTTATTGCTCACAACAACTGTTTCAATACATCTTGCATCGATCTCTCATGGATAGAAAACTATATGACTAGTTGTGGTGCATCCCTTGGTGCAGAGGCATCTTGTCAGGTGACATAATGAGAGGCATTTCATTACATGAAATATTTTATTTGGATTTAATACAGCATATTGTTTATGTCAGTAGATTAAGGCTGTTGGGCAGGAATGGTGAGGGACAGATTTCATTGCTAAGTTCTAGATACAGACAGGGAGTAATTAAGAAAAATAATAAGAATAATGAGAATAAAACATACAATAAAGTAAAGCATTAGGTGTGTAAGTACCAAGATATAGTTACCAAGGCAGCAAGCCGGCAGAAACATTAGCACGCCGGGCGAAATACTTATTGGTATTTTGTCTGCCGTTATGTTGTGAGTTCAAATTCCGCCAAGGTCGACTTTGTTTTTCATCCTTTCGGGGTCGATAAATTAAGTACCAGTTACACATTGGGGTCGATGTAATCGACTTAATCCCTTTGTCTGTCTTTGTTTGTCTCATCTGTGTTTAGCCCCTTGTGGGTAATAAAGAAATAAGATATAGTTACTTCCATACCCACACTTTTAGTACATATATATATATATATATATATACACCCTCAAGATACAGTAAGTGTTAGTATAGCTACTATAGTTATAGTGACACAGCAGTAGCACACAGCAGTATTCAGTGTAAAATTATGCTACCACTAGTGCAGCACACATCCAAAATGTGCAGTTTAACAAAGTTATATAGCAATATCTACTTCTGCACCCATTATACCTTCTATCTACCCAGCTACAGTACCAATAATGTAACATCCACTTTTGCAATAATTGCAATTATTACTACTGCATTCTTCTACCCATTTGTTTGACAAGTGGTGAGAAAAGATAATGCAGTACCTGCTAATATTGTATCTATACTGGTCCACCTTCTGCAAAAATGGGTGTAACAGTAACTACAGCAGCTAGTAGCAATGCTATGACAATTTATTGTATATCACTGTGTTTGTAATATAAATTTCCATCTATCATTACAACAGTAACATTAATAAGGTTTTACACTGCTGTTGCAGCAAACTACCCAGGTGTAACAAAAGCTGCTGCAACATCTTTCCCTGAAAGTGCAACTCTATTCCTAGAACTGTAACAATAGCTGCAACTAGCTGCTAGTATTGCTAGTGCAATATTCTATCCAAGGGTGTAGAATAAGTTACAGAATATACCAGCAATATTGTAACCACAACCTTCTCTGTAGAAATGTAACTCCAGCTGGTGAAACTACTAACATTACCAGTGCACCACTCTATCTAGTAGTGTAACAATAGCTATAGTAACTACTATCACTCCCACCTTCACCCTCCCCCCACACTACTGCCACACCAAAACACCAATCTCTGCTGCTCACTGCTCTATTGTACCAGTCTTGCCTTCCCCTGCCACACTATCAATTATGCAGCAAAATATGCTGAATAAGCCCGGAATAACCAAATCAATAGAGCTAAATGATTTTGTGCTGAACGGAGAAGGAAGGAAAGAGCTTTGAGAACTGCAGTGTTGATACTGCAGTTGTTGTTGTTGCTGTTGTCATCATTGTTGTTATTTTCCTTGATTTTGTAGTTGATACTGCTGATGTTGTTGTTGTTAATACTGTTGAGGTTATTACTTGTGTTCTACTTGCTGTTGTTTTTGTTGTTGTTGTTGCTGATGTTATCAGTGAAATTTCTCTCTGTGTTGTTGAGTCCTGTTATTTTTCTTCTTTCTGGTGTGGTTGTTTATTACAACTGTTGTTGTTACTGCTGTTACAAATGTCATTCCTCTTATGTCTGTGATTGCTAGTCTTACTGCTAATACTGTTGTTGTTATTGTTAATATTTTTGATACAGCTATTCTATGGAGTCTGACAAATTTGAGTTCAAATCCTTGTTATTATTTCATCAATTCTCTATTGCTAGTAAATTAAGTATCAATTATTCTGTAGGGAATAAACAAATTGCTTAAACACCCTAGTAATTTACTAACACCCTAGCCATTTATTAACTCAAATCATGATAGTACCTCAATGGTACATGGCCAGAACCATTAATATTGTGTCAGACAAAATGCCTTGTGGTAGCTTAATTATGGTAATTTACTTTATGAGCTAAAATTTCACCAAGATCAACTTTGCCTTTCAACCCTCAGCTGATAAAATAAAGTACCAATCAAATACCTGGGTTGAATCATATTCCTATAACGCATACTAAATGTGGATGAAATTATAATTGCAAATCCTTTAAGATACAGAATTAATAGCAGTAAAATATGTATTTAGAATAGACAATATTAATATATGTATGTATGGAACAATACAAATGGTGTATCTTAGAAATGCCATATCATTAGAATGACATGTATTTACTGCCATACATGTAACACCACAGAACCAAACATTACCTCATGGATGTGCAACAAGGTCATAAATTTCTGGGGTACATGACATAACTGTCATACTATACTTACATATTGCATTCAACTATTTGATCAGTTCTATTCAACATGTAAAGGCAAAAATAGAAGATCGTACAAGTTTTTAGGCTGTGAGTTCAAATTCCCTGGAGAGGATAGCTAATGCTGCTGGTCACTATTGATCAATAATGATTTCTCAATGCAGTACCTGACCTGCTAGATCTAGCAGTTAAATTTCCTGCCAACTTAAGAATGAAAACATATATTGGATAATGTAGTTCTAAAATAACTGGTTTAAAAATAATTATGAGACAATCGTGGCTGTAATATCTTTGATTATAGCTCTACTCTCCCAAAGCTGATCTGTGACCTAAGCAAGAAGCTCAGTTCACTTAGATATCAGCTTATTGTACAAAAAGATCAACAAGGCCAATTTTCACAACCACCATCAATAACCATTGATAAATATTCTTTTCTACACTAGGCACAAGGCCTGAAATTTTTGGGCGAGTGGGCCAGTCAATTAGATAAACTCCAATATGCAACTGGCACTTAATTTATCGCCCCCGAAAGGATGAAAGGCAAAGTTGACCTTGGCGGAATTTGAACTCAGAACGTAAAGACAGACGAAATACCACGAAGCGTTTTGCCCAGCATGTTAATGTTTCTACCAGGTTACCGCCTTAACCATTGAGAAATATTATCCAAGTAATTAACTCAGTTTAAGGCAAAAATAAAAGGTATTATAGTGGTTTATTCTTTGAGAATTCTTGATTATCAGTGGAGAGGTATAGATATCTTTATGCAAAACAGAAAAAGGATGAAGCACCCTATGGATTTAGTATCAACATTGAACTCAACATTTATGAGCTTCTAATGCAACAGTATATTGACTCAGCTATTTCACTTTTACTACTGCACTGGTGTATAGGCTAAACAGATATTTATTCGTCTTCATTCTTTATTTATCTCCATACCTAAAGTCTATTCAAAGAAGATTGGCCAGGACTATTCACAGGCAACAGTATCAATAATTAAGACAAGCATATCAATAAATTACTTCAATAAGATGATCCAGTAATTAACCGATCATCTATAGCCATGAATTAATTCCTAGTTATAAGAGAAAGTAACAACCTCAAAAACTCTATATCAGAAGTTGGCAATAGAGAACCTCTATAAGCACAAGGAGAGATTAATTTCTAATGATTTCATAATGCAGCTCATGGTTAGATTTTGTGAGAGGAAATGTTTGGAGCTGAGTGAATTAAACCTAGTAGAATGTTAGCAGTACTTTGATAAACCTCAAGAGGAATAAATTGCAATGGTGAATTGAATTCAAATGCATATACAAATACATACATATGTGTGTGTGCACATATATGTATATGTGTATGTTTGTATATATATGTACATATGTATATGTATGAATTTTTTTTTTTTTTTAGCAAAACGAAGATGAGATCAATAGATGTATTGCTTCATCATAGAGCTCACCAGTGGAGCCTGATCTTTTGAAACCTGATTGATCAGTGGATGTAGAGGTTTTCATTTTTTACATTTTACTTGTTTTAGTCATTGCTACTTATTCAGCATGGCATTTATTCTGTTCATCTCTTTTTGCTAAACCTCTAAGTTATGAGGACATAAACAAGCCAACATTGGTTGTCAAATGGTATTGGTGGACAAACACTAACACACACAGATATTTATATATATATATGATATATATGTACACACACACATACACACACACACACACACACACACACACACACACACACACATACACACATATATACCAGGCTTCTTTCAGTTTCTGTCTATCAAATCCCCTCACAAGGCTTTAGTCACCTTGGGGCTATAGTAGAAGACATTTGCTCAAACTGGAATAATAAATTGATTATCTAACAAATTGTAAAACTAAAACCAGTTTCATCTGTGGACTTCCCAAAATCCACAAAAGTAAAGCAGAGAATCACACCCAGCCTGCATAAACATATCCTTTCAGAAGGATCTCAAATTAAGACCAATTGTGGTAAACCCAGCCTGTAAAACTTACAGACTTAGCAACTTCCTTGACATACTGCTAAAATCTTTCTTAAAATTGATACCAAGCTTCATAATAGATTACT
>NC_068983.1:160535795-160541630 GCF_001194135.2 Octopus bimaculoides
AGAATTTGGGAAACAATACATCCTCAAACAGGAAGATCTGGTTCAAATACTTGCAGCTGAGAAGATTTTGCTAAAGGCTCCTAAATACCAAGTGCTAGTGTTAAACAGAGCAATAGATTGTCTACCACCTAAATACCCAAAATGGATTACCTACCTCTTGAATTGTCTATCACACAAACTTTTCAATGCAGAGCTAACAAGAGTTATCCAACAAAAGAATGAGTACGATATTAACAATGAGATTCTTTTGGTCATACTATTTTATCAGTTTATTTTTCTTTTGTGTCTCCAAACACAAGAATCAATCCAAGATTAATATTTGGTATTTTAAAGTATTTTTATATAGATTTCAAAGAGATTCAATAAAAGGTCATGACTTCCCAACTATGGTTTAAATTTTAACATTATTTCGACAACCTCATTTCTTTTCTTGTTTCTATTGTTATTCGTTATATAAGGAAGTTTTACAGATGTGCATCCTATAAGTGAAACTGTACTGTTCCTGAATGAGCTACTAGATACTGCCTACGTCAGTTACCTATCAAATTGAGAGGTAAAATCAGAAAGAATGACAAATTTAATGGTTGAACACTGAAATGACTGGGAAAAGACTGTTGGAGACTTATCTATAGAACAAGATTGTATCCTCTTATGTGTGATTAGAATGAAATAACTTTCCTGTAGGTTTGGTGGCTAATCTATCTGCCATTTATTATTTGCTGTTCTGAATTTTCAATGCTACATGTAATTGAACGAAAGTTTAACATGTATTTTGAAATTAATATTTGTTGGAAAAAGAAATTATGTTCTGGTTACACCCATGTCATACATAAAATGATAAAACACTACCTTCTTGCTTTACCTACTTTAACCCACAACAAGTCACAGCCTACCTGAAGAAAGTTAGCATTAATAGGGGCACTGGGTTCATAAGATCATAAAATACAGAGAAAAGAAATAGAAGAAATGGAGTTGGATGAGAACTTCAACTCTCACTTAAGCAAGAATTTATTGTCTTAATACAGATAAGAGCAAGATTAGTTTGCAAGTTGATAAATGTAAGAAGCTATTGTTAATAATTCATTCTAGCACAGCAAGAAAACATTGAATACCATTGTCAGAAAACATAGTCAGTGTTATTCTGACAAAATATTTTGAACACAGTCCCATGCAGCTGAACAGATTTCATTTTATTCAAGTAATGGCCAACATTGCCACCCAAACTCTAAGCTTCCTAGGTATCTACTTAATGAACAGAAAGTCAACTGTAGACACTGAAAAGATCAAGTAAAACCCATTGTGCACTACTGCTTACATATCAAGTATGGTGTTCTAATCAGATATAGACACAACTAAGAACACATCCAGAACAAGGTGATTTAGCTAACTGGAAATAACTCATCTACAAATTTGCTTCAAAACTCATAGCTTGAAACAATGTAAGCATCACAATAAAAGTGGAGACACATTGTCAAGTGGTTAGAGCAGTGGACTCGCGGTTGAGGGATTGTGGATTCAAATCTCAGACCGGGAGATGTGTGTGTTTATGAGCAAAACACCAGAGCTCCACGCAGCTCCAGCAGAAAGTAATGGCGAACTTCTGATGACTCTTTCACCACAACTTTCTCTCACTCTTTCCTCCTGCATCTAGCAGCTCACCTGTGATGGACTGGTGTCCCATCCAAATGGGGAACTTATATGCCAATGAAACCAGGAAACTGGCCCTTATGAGCCAGGCATGGCTAACAACAGTTGCTTGACCTGTTAGAAATAGTAGCCAAATATCACACAATCTCATCCCATGTGATGCATTTGTGATACAGAAAGTGCACATAAAATAATACAATCCTTGGTTCCCTGCACATAATAAAACGACAGGAGAGTTATAGATGGACTGCCTTTCATCAAACTTCTTCACAATCAGAGCTGATCTAAGGTTAACAACAACAATAACAACCTACTTATAGACACATTGCTTATTTATGCTCCATCATCTATCTCTACTATAACAGTTTCTGCTCCTCCAAACTTGCTAACTTCATGCCTCTTCCAATTAAAGCACCAGCACTACCCCCTCTTCCCTCATTAACAGCTACTCTATTTTCCAAGATTTTGGACTACATTTTGATTGATTAAATCTCTTTATAATAGTTCCAGGTACAGTCCACTGCATGGTAACTTGAGTATGTATCTTCTGCTAGAGTACAAAGCCTTTCAAGTGGATTTGGTAGATGAAAACTGAAAGAAGCCCAACATATGTGTCTATGTATGTGTGTGCATGTGTGTTTGTGTGTGTCAGTATGTGATGTGTGTCTTATTGCCTCCTAGCTTTGACATCACATGACAGTTGTAAACAAATATCACCTTCAAACAAACAGGCTCCTACATTTTCAGTTGAACAAATCAACCCCAGGACTTATTCATTGCAAGCCTAGTACTCATTCCATTGATCTCTTTTACCAAACCACTAAGTTACAGGGATGTAAACACTTCAACATCAGTTGTCAAGCAATGGTGGGGGAACAAACACAGACACACACATACAAATGCATCACATAAAAGACACCATTTCGAGCGTGGCCGTTTTCGTGCGGGTGACACGTAAAAGCACCCACTACACTCTCTGAGTGGTTGGCGTTAGGAAGGGCATCCAGCTGTAGAAACTCTGCCAAATCAGACTGGAGCCTGGTGTTGCCATCCGGTTTCACCAGTCCTCAGTCAAATCGTCCAACCCATGCTAGCATGGAAAGCGGACGTTAAACGATGATGATGATGATGATGATATATATATATATATATGATGGGCTTCTTTAAGTTCCCATCTACCAAATCCATTCACAAGGCTTTGGTCGGTCTGAGGCTATAGTTGAAGATGCTTGCCCAAGGGGTCATGCAGTGGGACTGAACCCAGAGCCATGTGGCTGGGAAGCAAGTTTCTTACCACATGGCCATGTCTGTGCCTATATATATATGTTAACCCTGGGAATGGATATGCAAGTATACTATGTACATAGGATACAAGAGTTTATATATATATATATATATATATATATATATATATATATACAAACAAAATTAAGGGATCAGCAACAGGTTGCTTCACCATCTATATATATATAGATAGGTACCAGTAAAATAATAAGATAATTTCAAATCCTGGATTTCTGGCTTTGCATAAATGCTCTGCCTTCATCAGTGAAATATACTCAAGTACATAAATACAAATACATGTATATAAACAGTATACTTACATATACGGATGTATACATACATATATATGTACGTATGTACACGACTAGCTTAAATAGCCCGCCTAAACAACTTCTCGTGCGATCCCGGACAGGATATCAGCGCAGTAAATACACTGACAAATCGTGCCTTGCGGACATTTATTGTGGTTTTGGAGTCAGGATTTGACTGCTATTTTTTCAGCGTGGTGGTATCTCTTGATACCCTGTATTATAATTTTAAATAATTATTACCTTTGATGGTTTTTATTCCCATGCTGACCACTTGATAAGATCAATATTTTAAATACCGATCTTATCCTTATTTATATAAATATATATAGATAGGTAGATAGATAGATAGATAGATAGATAGATAGATAGATAGATAGATAGATAGATAGATAGATAGATAGATAGATAGATAGACAGACATACAGACAGATAGATACATAGATAGATAGATAGATATAGATATATATATTATGAGTTGTAAGGAAAATATAAGACTAAATGAATATACGCCATCTATGTTCAAGTTACGTCTTTTTATAAAAGACTACTCATATTTTCTTATTACTCATATGCTAGATTGTTTCACATGAAATGTCACATTTTTAATTACTTGTTATTTTAGTCATTTAAAAACTCAATTATGTATGCCTTGCATTTAATCTTGACTCTTTTTCCTTTCCCTGTAATATTGGTTTACAAAATTCGTACCCACAGACCTTATGAAAATGATAACAACCAAACTATGTTGAGTGACTTTCTCATATGATTACAAAAAGGGTCACTCTGCCACAGAAGCTCTATGGAATATCAAACAGGCCTTTGGTAATGGCTTTGTTAACCTTAGAACTGTTCAGAGATGGTTCCAAAGTGCTCATTCAGGAGATGATAGCCTTGAAGATAAGCCAAGGAATAAGCCAAAATCAGTTATTCGGCATGGTGGATTAAATGCTTTGGTTGAACAAAATACGAGAACAAAGGTTCGAAAACTTTCATCAGAACTCCAAACATCTCGCACAACTGTTTTTGGACACCTGCAAAAAATTGGAAAAGTCAAGAAAACAGATAGATTTGTTCCACATCAACTGAACAAGATTCAAAAAACGAGAGGCCTTGAAGTGTGTACCTTATTGCTTTCTTGACTAGAAAAAGACTATTTTTGCATCAAATCATTACTTGTAATGAGAAATGGATACTCTTTGACAGCAGGAGAACAGGACAGTGATTACATGCAAGAAAGTCACCTAAACACTACCCGAACCCACCACTGCACCCTAAAAAGTTAGTGGTCACTGTATGGTGGTCTGCAAATGGAGTTATTCATTATTCGTTTTTGCAACAAGGAAAAACATCAACAGTAACGTCGTATTGCTAGGAAATGGATTGTATGCATAAGAATTTGGAAAAGAAGCAACCCAGACTAGTGAATAGAGAAGTCCCAATTTTACTCCATGACAATGCACATCCTCACAATTCTCACACTCCTCAAGCTACGATCCAAAAGTTGCAAAGCCTGGATTATGAGATTTTGCAACATCCTCCCTATTCCCTTGATGTCTCTCCTACTGATCATCACTTATTTAAGCATTTTGAGCTTTTCATAAGCAATAAAACATTCTGAAATAGAGAAGAGGTAATTGAAGCATTCAGACAGTTTATCACAGCGAAAGATGATTTTTTTTTTCAAAGATGGAATATATGATATAGAAAAACGTTGGATAAACGTCGTAAATGAATATGAATCACACTTTGATTAAATAAATCAGTTCTCTAACACTTCTGAAACATTTTATTGTTACCTTTCAAATATGACATTTCATGCGAAACAGCTTAATATAGATTTTACTATATTATATTTTATATATGACATGGCATTTCATATGGCATTTTCATAGCTTGTAAGACCTATTTGTATATGTGTGTGGAACACATCATTATCATCATCATTATATACATACATATGTGTGTGTTTGTGTGTGTGTATATATATATATATATATATATATATATATGCATGTATGGGTATGCATGTGTGCGTGTGTGTGTGTGTGTGTGTGTGTGTGAGAGAGCAAGCATGGCTGTGTAGTAAGAAGCTTGCTTCCTAACCACATGGTTCTGGGTTCACTTCCACTGTGTGGCAACTTGGGAAAGTGTCTTTTACTTATAGCCTCTGGTCAACCAAAACCTTGTGAGTAGATTTGGGAGATGGAAACTGAAAGAAGCCCGTCATGTGTGTGTGTGTGTGCGTGCACGTGTGTGTATGCATGTGTGTGTGTCTTTATGTCTGTCTGTCCTCCACCACTGCTTGACAACCACTGTTGGTGAGTTTACATCTCTATAACATAGCAGTTTACCAAAAGAGATTGATAGAATAAGTACTAGGCTTTAAAAAAGTCCTGGAGTCAATTTAACTAAAGCCCTTTAAGGCAGTATTCCATCATGGCCACAATCAAATGATTGAAACAAGTAAAATAAAACAAAGATAAGAATAATATATATAAATATATATTAAAATATACATAAATATATATAAATATATATTAAAATATATATGAATATATATTAAATATATATAATATATATATATATATATATA
>NC_068983.1:160543350-160550015 GCF_001194135.2 Octopus bimaculoides
TGGGTGTGTGTGGGTGTGTGTGTGTGTGTGTGTGTGCCGTTTTTATTGGTTCCAGAGTTTATTGTGGAATGTGTATATGAGTGTGTGTTTGAGTGTTTTTTGTGTCGGTGGGGATGTTAGGTGTGTGTACGTGAGACTGTGCGTATATCTCTTTGTCTGAGTGTGTATGTGTTGTTTTGATCGTCTTTGTGGTGTGTGTGTGTGTGTGTGTGAGAGCAACCGTATGTATGTGTGCGTATGTGTGTGTATGTATGTGTGCATCTGTGTGTGTGCGTGGGAGTGTTTTGTGTGAGTGTGGGAGTGTGTGTGTGTCTCTCTGTCTGAGTGGGTGTGTTGTTTTAAATACCATATATATAAAAGATAATAAGAGTGAAAAAATATATATAAATACATATATACATATATATATGTATATATATATATCTGTTTATATATATATATATATATGTTTATATATATATATATATATGTTTATATATATATATATATATATATATATATACATATATATATACATATATATGTGTATATATATACATAAATATATATACACATATATATATATGTATATATATATATTTATGTATATGTATATATATATATGTATATATACATTTATATATTTGGTTAAAAGACCTATTTCTCAATCACATGGTTCCAGGTTCAATTCCCCTACATAGTACCTTACAGAAATTCTCCTGTACCATAGACTCAGATCAATCCAAACACTTTCAGTGAAATTTGACTGAAACAAACAGTACAGACTCATATCAAATCTGAGTGTGTAGGTGAATTAGTAGTCTTGTGTGAAATACATTCTGGTATTAAATAACGTTTCTCTATGTTTTTGGTTATATAACTTAAAGTACTGGTTATACTTTTTATACCCAAATCAATTCACCCTTCCCACTCTTCAGGTGTGATAAAATAAACACTAAAGTACTGACTGTAGTCTAATGACCGAAACTAGTAAAAATTAGAAGAATATTGTTTCCTAAAGCAGTCAGTTCTATTCATTTTAAAAATCATGTGAATTGTCAGTCATTGATTAACTCTTCAGATTTGTTTTTATTTTTAAAGCAAAAGCCTTTCATTGTAATTGAATATGGCTGCCTTGTCTTGTGAAATCAGCTCAACTCTTTTTTGGTTTTCTTTTTTAAGCAATGATGGAATTTGTATTAAGGCAATGGTAATGAGACTAAATTGTTGGTTATATGAACACACAGCAGTAAGTTCAAACCTTTCACAGTTACAGTTTGATCAAACTGAGGTGATGTAATACTTATATATACCAACTGACTGATTAGGTCAAATAAGGACAGCTAGTTAAAATTAAAGTTCTTTTCACAATATGAATACAGCTAAAATTTATAAAATCCTATCACAAACCAAATATGTGTGTGCATGTCTTTGATTTCTCTCTCTCTTTCTCTCTCTCTCTCTTTCTCTCTCTCTCTCTCTCTCTCTTTCTCTCTCTTTCTCTCTCTCTCTCCCTCTCTCTCTCTCTCTCTCTCTCTCTCTCTCTCTCTCTCTCTCTCTCTCTCTCTCTCTCTCTCTCTCTCACACACACACACACACACACACATACAGACACACACACATGTACACACACATGTTTGATATGCATAACACAAAAGAAATGCAAAAAAAACATGAAAGAAGTAGGAGTTCAACAGATTGTAGTGTTTTACCCAAAGTTCATATTCCTGATCTTTGAAGTGCCATACAAAGATGGAACTATGAAATTTGGAAGTAACAGTTAGCAAAATTATTAGCTTGTAATGTATATCATTAAACTCTGTAATATTTATTGAGCATTCCATTTTCTTGGGCAATTCTTGTGTGCTATACATGAAACACATGCATACAGTTCCTGGCTGAAAGGGTATCATGAAAAGTCTGGTCGGAGGCTGAAAGGGTATCATGAAAAGTCTGGTCGGAGGCTCAAAATTCCAAGTTCTTTTACAGGGCTTAGAAAAACTGAAGGATCATTGCAATAACTGTTTGAATTGAAGAGAGGAATATGTTGAGTAAGATCATAATTAACTGATCCTCCTGTGTTTTCTTTTACCCAAAGCCAGGAACTTTTCAGCACCCCATTGTATGTCTTTTATCTTTCATGAGTAGAACACTGTATGCATAAAAGTTAAGATTAACTGAACATGGAGCAATGTGAATCAGGCTTCTCCTGTAAAAACAATCTGATTCTACTCTATAAATATATATATATATGAAGTACCTGACTGAAAACAGAAAATTTCATTCTAAGATTGAGAAAGTAGGTATATTTCTTTAATGATTTGTTGTTTGGTAGTACAGTAAGGAATCCAGTTTTAGAAAGTATCAAAATCCACCAGCTTTTAATGACTACTTAATGCACACACACACTTTATCTTGACCCTTTTCCTCAATGTCTTTGGCCTTTAAAATCATCATAGATACAACATTAGTCAATTTCTGCAACACAGAAACAGCTGTACATGCAGCAAAGGTCAAATTTAAAGATCTCAACAAGACACAGTATATCAAAATAACAGAAGGCTCCTTTAAAATAAGCTAGAACTATCATGAATCAACCTTCCTGATCCTGGAGGGGTGAAGCATTATGACACTACTCATTTATTTAGGGCTTTTGGATGAGAAGGCTTCAAGGTTCAGTATTAACTGGAGTTTGACTGAAAAATGCAGAACTTATAACAACAACAAAAAGTGCAGGCTCTCCATAGAGGAGAAATCTATGAATTAAGAGAATTCTCTTCAACTGAAAATATACCTGAACCCTAAGACCCAGACATTCACACACAGCCACATGAATGAAAATAAATTTGAGGTAGCAGAATCTCACCTAACAACAAAGACTCGTATTTTTGTTCACAAGATCCCTACTCTCTTCCTATGCACTCAGGCAACTTTGTATCTTTTTCTCTTTGTCTCTCTACCTCTATCTCTCTGTCTCTCCCCCGATTTTGCCCTCAATTTTTCTCTCTCTCTCTCTCCTTCTCTCCCCTCTCTTTTCTTCTCCTTTTCTCTCTTTATGTATGTGTATGCATGCACATGCTCAGATGAGCGTGGAGTATGCATGCACACATATACATGCTTGTGATTATGAACACATATCTTGTTTTCGTATATATAGAATTGTGTGTGCGTATGTTTACACACACATGCAGTGAACACATCTATGTCTCTACATCCTTCTCTCCTATTCTACTTTAAATTATATTTCAGTATAACTCTTTAAACCTTGCCAAGAGAAATAACTCTCAAACACTTTTAGATGCAATTATTTTGGCAATTTCTTGTATTTCGTTTCTGTTCGGTTTTTGTTTTCCACTTTTCTAGAAACTGATATTTTTCCTTTGCTTTTCTGCTTGACTGAAAGTTTTTCTTTGCACTTTCAGAGCAAGAAGAGCCCTAGCTATACATACCCTACTGTCATGCATTGTTTGATTATTGTAAGATCACTCTCCCTAATATAGAAGTTTAATTTTGCATGAAACTGATTTCTTACATCATTTGTCAGTATTATAGGATCTTTGATTTATAATTTTGGATTTAGATATATGCTGGGTTGTATGTATGCATGTATGTGAAGGTGCAGGGCTTCAGAAATACAGTATGGTTCTGTACAGTTTCCATGAACCAAATTTCATGGGTCAAGATGAGACTGTAGCAGAAGACATTTGCTCATGGTTATGTAAGGAACTCTGCATTACACAGCCATAACTGCACAAGTATGTATATATATATATATATATATGTATGTATGTATGTATGTATGTATGTATGTATGTATATTTATATATATTTATATATATGTATATATGGTGCATGCATATATATATCATCATCATCATTTATCATCCATTTTCTGAGCTGGCATGTGTTGAATGTTTTGACCAAAGCTGACAAGCTGGTGAGTTGCACCAAGTTCCACTCTGATTTCAGCTGGTTTCTATAACTGGATGCCCTTCCTAATGTCAACCACTTTACAGAATGTGTGGGTGTTTTTTACATGGTACCATGCTTTTACATGGTACCAGCACAACTACTCCTCACGTGGACTGGAATAGGTGTCCTTTACATGTCCAGCATGGGTGCTTTTTATACAAAGCTAGCACAGTGCTTTTTATGCAGCACCAGCACAGGGAAATTTTGTGTGGCACTGGCACTGGCCCAGGTGCGTTTTACATGGCACCAGCATGGAGCTCTTGCAAGGCAAACACCCCTTTAGCTGGCAGGCACACATGCACATGCATGTTTGTGTGTGTATATATGAGAGATAGATAGAATGAAAAACAGTGTGCAAGTTTGTGTTCTAGTCTTTTTTTAATTAACTGAATATGTTCTTGTGATTTTAAAATTTATGACTAAATCTCAAAATTGTTATTTCCTCTGTGTATAAGTACTGTACTTTACTACATTAACATTTAGTATTGGAATTTTGCCATGAATGGGTTGACATTTATTTTAATTATTGGTTATTATCAGCCCTTTCTTTTAGCTGTGGATTTAAAGCTAAAAATCAATTTCTTGCAGTGTAAGTAAACAAATGCTCTGAAACACATACACACATACTTGCACATAAGCAAACACAAGCACACATATATAAATATACATGTGCACACTTATATGTATATAAACACATTTTATGTGTATTATATAAGCAGTAACATTTTATGTCTGCTTTTCCATGCTTACATGTGTTGGACTGGTCTTATTTAGCATCACATCTCACCACTTGTTTCAGTGCTTTGTCATCCCCTTCATGAGGTTTGGACTGTTGAAATTAGCTTTACTACTTCTCATGATTTTGTCTTTTCCATAATTCTTTCACTTGGATTACTTTACCCATTTTCAACTATCATCCTCCATACACAACATATCAGGGGGTGTTGAAAAGTTCCTGGCTTTTAGAGTATCATGAAAGGCCTGGTTTTCAAGTTCATTTACGAGGTTTAGAAAAACTGAAGGACTGCTGCAATAAGATTGTGAATCTGAAAGGGGAATATGTTGAATAAAATCATAATTAACTGATCTTCCTGTATTTTCTTTTACTCAAAATCAGCAACTTTTCAGTAACCCCTCCTATATCTATATCAACTGAGTTTTGTATGCTATATCTGGTTCCTTTCATTTTACTTGTGCCAGTGGTTTACGTACACTACTTTCATACATCAAAAAGTATAACTACATCAGAGTATAATTACTTTGCTTGTTTCAGCTTTTGCACATTCTCCAGATTCAGTTTCTATGTCTGAATACTATGCAAGATGCTTTGTGCACAATATCATGCAATCTGTCCTTCCCTCAGAGAGAATACCCAGAGTTAACAGCTTTGTGACCTTTTCCTACCCAGTCCTTATTTTGATTATGCTTGAGAACACCTACTTCCACTGCTAATTATGTCACTTAGGTAATTGGTGCTATCAACTGTTCTTGGAACGTATTTGAAGCCCTTCATTTAATGGGTGAGCTAGTTGCTACTACATTGGTGTATTTACCACATCAAAAGTCAAAGATCAAAGGTCCTTCCCAAGCCATAGGTTCACTCATAAGGCCAGTTTTCTGGATTCTGTGATGTATATATTCCCTCACTGGATGGAATGCTGGTCAATCACAGGGTCATTCATTTTTGCCAGCTGAGTGGACTGGAGCATCATGAAATGAAGTGTTTACACATCACTCAGTCCAAAACTGAAACCACAATCTCACAATTATAAGTGCAACACCCTAACCATTACTGCCACAGGCATCTACATATAAAGTCTTTATTTCTTCTTAACTTGCCAGTGATTCCAATGCATCACTTTTAGTTTCCAGCTGGTAGATTAATTCAGAATTCCTACCTATTCCTTGTCTGCTTTCTGAGTATGTCCCACTTTCTCTGATAGTGATATAGTCTTATTTTCGTTACTGATTACTTAGAACTTTTCCTTTTAATAGACTTACTTTGAAGCATTTTTTTTAATGCTAGGTCTTGTTTTCATATCGATAATTTTTCTAATATTTTGATAAATTTGGCTATGATAGCTAGCCCATCTACAAATAGAATTTTTCAAGAACACTTGGTCTTAAACTACAAAGTTAATTGACGTCTATCTGCATGCTAAATTTCAGAATCACTGGCTTGTCTGACCCTTACAAGCTATTCATCTTCCCTTAACTTTCTCAGAAGTCACACAACTACAGTGTGGTACATAATAGAGGCCTTTTCTAAGTTGATGAACACAAGATAAAGTAGCTTACTCTAAATTGTGCTAAAGCTTTTTCCTATTACTTTCAAAACCTGGTACTTCAATTAAAAACTCTCTCTTGTCTTTTCCTTTATTCCATCAGTGGGAGCATGTGCACCACAGTCATTTGCCATTGTATTCAATCACTCTTGGAAAGCACAGTGCTATGGGACTCATTGTTTATGAGGATCGTGAACATATCACTACCATTTTGCTCAGATGGTGTCATGTGAAGACATAATGAATTCCATACCGGATAACGTTTGCACACTGTAAAATATATTTCAAAATATTTTACAGCTTTTAAGTTATGATTTATACATACATACATACATACATACATACATACATACATACTTACATACATACATATATCTATCTATCTATCTATCTATCTATCTATCTATCTATATATATATATATATATAT
>NC_068983.1:160550141-160554952 GCF_001194135.2 Octopus bimaculoides
AGAGAGAGAGAGAGAGAGAGAGAGAGAGAGAGAGAGAGAGAGAGAGAGAGAAAGAGAGAAAGAGAAAGAGAAGATTGTAATCATGCTGCCTAGAAAAGATTTATTTTGCTTGTGTTATCTTCATTCTCATAGTCATAAAAATACACTTAATTGAGATTTCCAGAGCTCTCCTTCAAGAGTTGGAAAATTTGATTAAAATTGGGGGATAAAAACTGAATACTATCAAATATGATGAAGCAAAAGATAGCTACAAATCATTTTAATGCTTTAAATATGCCATAAAATTCAACTGTTGCATTCATTCCAACAAACCTATTTAAATTATCTGGCACCCTCTGAGAAAAACAGCATGAACAACAATGAATGCCATTAAAAGTATGTATTTCGCATTTACCTTTTCTTATCTTCAACAGTAAATATTTATAGTCAAACAATTGATTTGTGGGTAAAGTAACAGCCTCAGTAACAACCTTTCCATACATAATGGGCTAATATCTAAAAGTTTCTGTTAGAACATAATAGCAAATGTGGAGAAAGAGAACATCATTCTGACATAAATCCGTCAAATATGCCAAATAATAAAGTTACTATCATCCATCAATGTGACCAGACCTAATGTTAACCTAATCATCACTCTAAATTATGACTTTTCACAACTAAATCTATCCACATCCTCACTTTCCATTTTCTCTTTTTTCTTTCTTTCTCTCTTTAGATATACTTATTCTCTGAAATATGCCATGATATTATCCACTTTTTACGCAGATATCACCCAAAACACTTCTAACGTTGTGGAACTATTGAGAAATTATCCCTTCAGCAATATCTTCAATCTCTATCCTGCTTTAGTGATTACTATTACAAAGTCTATAAAAAACCAGATTCCATTGTAGCCCACTCTTTCAAACAATAAGTTTTTCATTATTATTATTATCATTATTATTATTATTATTATTATTATTATCATTATTATACTTAACTTCAGTAAGTTACTATTTTCACTGTTCCTGCAAAACTTCTTACTCATAGGTTTTTTTTCCAAAAACTAAGCATTTGTTTTGGAAACTTTCTGAATTGTTTTGTTGTTACTTGCCAAGCAACCTTAACATTATTATAGGCCTCCAGGTAAAGCAATGTATGAGGGCTTCTAGGTTTTACTTAAAAAACTCATAAGATAAGCCACAGACCAGAAACTCACAGATTAATATTGGGATCCTAGATCAAGCACCCAAACAAATGCCCAGTGTGTTCAAGGATAGAAACGATCAACTGTTTCAAGAAGTCTGTTTGTGACAACTTAAGTGGTTTTACTTGTGAAGTCATACTTTTATGACATTATTCTCTGGCTAAATCAACTAGTTGCCCTCTTTTACTATCATCCTCACATACCCTCAGTCTGGAGGGAAAGACTGTCTTTATGACCTTTTCAAACCCACCAAGACAGGTGACATTGATATATTTAATGTTCCTCTTCAACAACTGAAATTTGGTGAATGCAGAAAAAATATGCCAGAAGGATGACATTCTAGGGAGGGATCTGGAAGAAGTAGGTTGTGCTGATAATGGTTGGGAAATAGAATATGGAGATGAATGGAAGAGAGATAAGGGAATCATAAGTGCATGGATGGAAATGGCATGATGGAGAGACAGCATTCCTTTGTGCCAGACATTTAAGGTGCTTTGGTGAGCTACTTCATGACAGTTGGTTGTGTGGTTTTGTTTTTTGACAAAATCTAGAATGTGTGTGTGCATATAACATTTTAGATGTGGGAACAGTATTTCATTGTATATCTCAATTGAGCTTAGTGTAGAGTTTGCAGTTGTTTTGATCAAAATATTTTATGATTGTATAGAGGAAAGCCAGGTTTTGTGAAGCAATCTTCAGTATCTTATGGAAGGAAACTACATCGCATGCCTGCTCACTTCTCATGAATAATTCTGAAAGGCAAGCTATCCTAGAGAGAATACTTCGCCTTTCTGAAGCAATTTTAACTAAAATCTACTTCAGCCCTAAATCGTTGCCAAAATTTTATTAAGCAGTAATACAGCTTGCACTTAAATAACATTTACTCTAAAAAATCTAGACATCTTCTGGGATAATTTGTTCACATTCTCTTTCACTATTCACCCGTAACTTATTATTGAAGAATGAGTTCCCTCTGTTGCAGGTTAGAACTGAAAAGACACTGATCTTTCACAATATATTAACATAAAGAAAAAGAACATTTGCTAAAGAAGATGCAAATGTTTTTATAATTCTGAGTTCATAATATCTTTTATCACTGGATTCCATTGGGACTCTGTATCATTTTGAAGTTAATTACTTCGTACCAATTCTAAGAAAATTCTCATGTCTTCCACTAATTTTACTTTAAACAAACTTAAAATTCTTTTTTTTTTTTTTTTTTAATATATAGACACAGACTCATATATTTAAGACTCATATATTTAAGACTCATATATTTAAGACTCATATATTTAAGATGATTGCTTTACAATCCAATAGCTTCAGATTCAAGCTGACTTCATGAGACCTTAGAAAAGTGTCTTACTATAAGCACCAGATTGGCTAGTATTTTGAGAGTGAAATTTAGGGGATAGAAAGTGCACAGAAGTCCCCACAATGTGTGTGTGTGTGTGTGTGTGTGTACATGCTTGCAAAATATCTATATACACAATTGAGCTCCTCACCTAATTTCTTCATCCAATCTTTGTTCCATTCTTTCATTCCCTATCATTAACCTCTCTTTCATTTGCCAACAGCAATGTTTTGCTGTTGTAACCAAATGAGGGCAGAACTACATATTTTATATCCTTTATATGATACCAGTTTCCTTTTTCATTATCTGGAACCACACCAATTGACTTTTATCCTTTATGCAAACATACACACATATCTTTATTTGTTTTTATATATCATCATCCTCCACCTCATCATCATCATTATTATTATCATCATCGTTTAATGTCCTCTTTCTATGCTGGCATGGGTTGTACAGTTTGACTAGAGCTGGCCAAGACCTAGGAAGACATGGGGCACAGTTTTGAAGGCTGATGACAGAACATGGGACCTTATTAAGGAGATGACAGAATACTTAGATATGTGGTGCATTGCTGTACTTGAGAAGACCCACCCACCACTACAGAATTGATATCATAAAACCAAGGTGCCACATAAAAAGCATTGGTGTAGGTGTTGATGTCACACAATAAACACTGGTGCTTGTGCCACTTAAAAAGCACTGGTAATAATGCCACATAAAAAGCACCCAGTACATCCTGTGGAGTGGTTGGCACTAGGAAGAACATCAAGCCATAGAATCCAAGCCAAAACAGACTATAGAACCTGGTGCAGCCCCTGGTCTTGTTAGTTCCCATCATACCTTCTAACCCATGTCAGCATGGAAAATCGATGTTATATGTTAATGATGATGATGATGATGAAAATGATATACATACACGTACATGTATATATATTTTTTTTTTTTACTATTTTACTATTTTACTTGTTTCAGTCTTTTGACTGTGGCCATGCTGGAGCACCACCTTTAGTCGAGCAAATCGACCCCAGGGCTTATTCTTTGGAAGCCTAGTACTTATTCTATTGGTCTCTTTTGCCGAACCGCTAAGTTACGGGGATATAAACACACCAGCATCGGTTGTCAAGCGATGTTGGGGGGGACAAACACAGACACACAAACATATATATATATATACGACGGGCTTCTTTCAGTTTCCATCTACCAAATCCACTCACAAGGCTTTGGTCGGCCCGAGGCTATAGTAGAAGACACTTGCCCAAGATGCCACGCAGTGGGACTGAACCCGGGACCATGTGGTTGGTAAGGAAGCTACTTACCACACAGCCACTCCTACGCCTATGTACCATCATCATCATTTAACATCCATTTAACATCCATTGTCCATGCTAAAAAGCTGGGGAGCCGCAGCTGACTCCAGTCTGATTTGGCATGGTTTCTACTTCTGGATGTCCTTTCTAACGCAAACACTTTACAGAGTGTGATTGGTGCTTTGACACGACATTGCACAGGCGTTTTTATATGGTGCTGTAAGGGCTCTTTTATGGGACACTGCCACAAGTGGCTTGTCCCCTCAATATTTGCCGATCGATGCTGGTTAGTTTACACTCCTGTTATTTAGTATCATCATCGTCATCATTTAACATCCGTGTTCCATGCTATCATGAATGGGACAGTACCACAAGAGCCGGCCAGACCAAAGCCTGTACCAGACTTCTGTTACTGTTTTGGCAGGATTTTTACAGCTGGATGTCCTTCCTAACACCAACCACCCAGTAGAGTGGACAGCAGAGTAGCTTGTACTAAAAGTGACAATAGCATAAGAACCTGACTTAAAATGAATAAATACTGGGATCAATTTGCTCAATGAAACCCTTCAAAGCAGTGCCCCCCACCTCCACCCTCACCAGCATTACTGGTGAGGGTGGGGCGCTGAAAGAAGTAAAAGAATTTTAAAAATTACAATAATATATTTGTTTTGTGAGATTCTTGATGTGAATCATGTGTCGAAACAGATATTGTTATATTTGGGGATGGTCATATTTTGCCAATTAAACACATGCACTATATATTTGGTCTTCACTTCAGCTTTATTATTATTATTATTATTATTATTATTATTATTCAGTAGTTTTATTTTTATAACGTGCTTTCACTTCACTACCGAGCGCAGCTCTGTGCGCCTTGGGTATGTGCTGTGGTTTGCTGTGGTGCTCTTATGTTTACTGTATTGAAAGTGTTTTGCGTAGGATGTGTGCAGTACCCAGTAGT
>NC_068983.1:160554962-160560276 GCF_001194135.2 Octopus bimaculoides
ATATTGTTATATTTGGGGATGGTCATATTTTGCCAATTAAACACATGCACTATATATTTGGTCTTCACTTCAGCTTTATTATTATTATTATTATTATTATTATTATTATTCAGTAGTTTTATTTTTATAACGTGCTTTCACTTCACTACCGAGCGCAGCTCTGTGCGCCTTGGGTATGTGCTGTGGTTTGCTGTGGTGCTCTTATGTTTACTGTATTGAAAGTGTTTTGCGTAGGATGTGTGCAGTACCCAGTAGTGCAATTTTCTGTATGTTATATATATTTGTAAGTCCTGCTATTTTTGTTATGTATTTATTATTATTATTATTATTATTATTATTATAGTTTTTCCATCAAAGTTCTTTCATCAAACATCTTGTGACCTCTCCAGTGGCTTTCTATTCCATGTGTCTCCTCTTGTTCTGTTTATTCTGTTTTGTTTTCCTGTAGTATGTATCCCTATTTGTACATTTATTTGCTTCTGTGTGTGTGTGTGTGTGTGTGTGTGCACGTGTGTGTTTTGTATGTTTGTTTTGTGTACATGTATATGGGTTTGCTTATTTCGCTGTTTTACCTGTGCTTCATGTATTTTATTCATTTTTTTCTTCTTATTCATTCCGTTTAGCATGTGTATGTGTATCCTGTGTATGTGTATCCTGTGTATGTGTATCCTGTGTATGTGTATCCTGTGTATGTGTATATGAGTTTATGTATTATACTGCCTGTATGTGTCTTCTTCTTTCTCTTCTCATTCTGTCTTTAGTCATCAGGCTGCATAGTATGGTGAAGGGGAGCTGAGGTGTTATTATTCCATTCATGTTTTCTGTTGAGGTTCGGTCTATCTACTACTACATATCTGGCCTCCATAATCTGTTTGAGTGTCGTGTCTGTTCGATGTATCAATATCTTAACATCTATGTTAATAATCAAGCCTCCATGTCCTAACCGTTAGTAGTGAATTGATGAGCTATTTTCCTCCATGAACTCCTGCCAAAGTTCACTTATCTGCTCACCTATGCTGCTTGCTGTCTCCTCAGTGTATGCAATTGTCCTGTTTCTACAATTGTAATAAGTAAACTCATATGTTGTTGTTGTTGGCACTCCGTCACTTACGACGTCGAGGGTTCCAGTTGATCCAATCAATGGAACAGCCTGCTCGTGAAATTAATGTGCAAGTGGCTGAGCACTCCACAGACACATGTACCCTTAATGTAGTTCTCGGGAATATTCAGTGTGACACAGTGTGACAAGGCTGACCCTTTGAATTACAAGCACAACAGAAACAGGAAGTAAGAGTGAGAGAAAGTTGTGGTGAAAGAGTACAGCAGGGTTCGCCACTATCCCCTGCCAGAGCCTCGTGGAGCTTTAGGTGTTTTCGCTCAATAAACATTCACAACGCCCGGTCTAGGAATCGAAACTGCGATCCTATGACTGCGAGTCCGCTGCCTTAGCCACTGGGCCATTGCGCCTCCACAAAACTCATATACACACGTGCAAAATACACATACTAAATGCATACACACACACAGAAAAGCAAGCACATGTGCAGATAGTGATGCATATCACAGGAAGACAAAATGAAATAAACAGAACAAGAGAAGACACATAGGATAGAGAGTCACTGAAGAGGTCACAGAACGTGTGATGAAAAAACTTTAACAAAGAAACTAAAATGATAATAATAAAGCTGAAATGAAGACCAAATATATAGTGCGTGTGTTTAATTGGCAAAAATATGACCATCCTCAACTATTACAATGAAAAAATATATTTTAATTCTTTCTTCTTCAGAACATGTCTATTTTTACATCACAAATTTTTTCTCTGTTTATAATTAATGTAATTATCAAATTTGAACATCAAACTATCAAATGTTTTTCAATTACCGACCATGTACCAATCCCACCTAAAATTACTCAATGCACCTGCTTTTATTGTGTTTCACCCTTTAGGTTAAAATTTTTTTTTTTTTCTTTTTACAATCATAACTTCTCTTCTATATGATAACATGACCTAATAAAGTAACCACATTCTTCTTAAACTACATATTACTATTGTGGAAGCAAAAGACATATTGAATTATGTAGCATTGGATATGGTGTGTGAAATAAGATTGGATATATTGTCTTAAACAAGATGGGACAGACATTGCTGGAATAGATTGAACTTATCTGACCTTGATCAGGCTGAAATAAAGAAACAATTACAACAGTAACTCCAACATCTGAACTACCTTTTATGAGACCTAGCACCTAAATATCTGACCTCTGACCTCATTGCTCCTTTTCATGTATTCTTCAGCTTACTTCTGCTCCTGTCAGTACACCATACTTTTTGACCTTGCATTATCTGTAAAAATACTAATAATAATAATAAAAACCTCAATGTTCCAGCATCACTAGTAGTATATCTACTTTGCAGCAGCCCAACTTTGTAAAATAATATTTCTTTGCAATAAATTAATTCATGACTCATTAATTCATCAGAAATTTCCATAACAATCTATACCACGTGGGATTTTCTGAAAAGTCCTCTCATGTATAACAAAAGATAATAAAATCACTTGTACTAAGATAGAAATTGTGTGTAAAATATGACTGTCCCAATACTAGCACCAAGCTACATGCTGCTTATCATTACTATAGAACATTCTACTATCTTCTTCAATCAGTGTATTGATTTTAGACACCTGTAATGTTTCAATTCTATCTGGCATGCAGCAAAAAAAGCAATGCTAAAGAGTTAGCTATCTGTCAATGGTGCACTATGGGTACAAATACAGTGTGTTGCGAACTGTAATAGGGTATACTTGAAGATAATTTTATAATACAAATGTTCTATGCAAATTGGTGTTATATCATGCTTGTAAATAATGTGGAGAATGTGAAATGTAAGAAATATTGGAAACTACTGTAGAGATGCAGTTCTAGCATATCCGGAATATAAAATATTGCTAAGTATATAATTAATTTAACTCTTTTTTTAATCTAGGGATTTCATTAACTCAGCAACAAGTCATTGTAGCATTACCTTAGAAAATCCCACATGCTCTGATTTCCCTCTTGCACAAGAAACCAGAATTAAGAGCTTTTACCAAGCACCTCAAACCATTTCCTTCTTTCTTCTTGCATTTACTACATAGATTCTTGGTCAATGTAGATATAAATTCTAGATCAATGCATAAAGTTTATGAAAGGATTCAAAGGAAAAAGCTATTTCTAAATATTGTTATAAGAATTCAGTGCCCATTCTACCTTTTCTCTTTTCCAAATTTGACTGTAGTCAGTCCTTCAGTTTATTTATTAAATCAGTTTCTGATTTGCAAGAATTTTCTTATCACTGCTTTTTCTTTGAATGCCTCTGTCTTTTTTTTTTATATTCAAATGATTGAAGACATTAACATATGTCACTTATCTTAATTCATTCAAAACATTTTCATTGTAGTATTTTCATATTCTTTCTCAAGTTATTGGCAATACTCTACATCCCATTTTAACATAAGATATGAAGAATGTTGTTTGAAAGTAATGTACAGTTTGTGATTTTAATAATATATGTCAAATGTGGATCAAGACAAATTTCCAAATGTGAAAAATGTAGCTGCAATCATTATCGTTATCGACAGCAGCATCATTACCATTCATTGTTTTGACATCCACTTTTCCATGGTGCATAGGTTAGAGGAATTTACTTATAGTGTTGCTAACCCTCACCTGTTTCCTAGAATATTTCCTTATTGTCAGGCATGTTTTTCACAAAGATTGGTGATGAACAACACTCATTTTCAACTACCTCACAATGTCAAGATAAGGGGGTACCCCCTTACACACAGACATGCATACATACAATGGGCTTCTTTCAGTTCTCTTTACCAAATTCACTCACAAGACTTTCATTGGTTCAGGACAACAGTTGAAAGCATTTGTCCAAGGTGTCTCACTGTAGCAGTGAATCCAAAACAAAATAGTTGGGGAACAAACATCTTAATCACACAGCCATACCTGCACCTACAAAGCCATACCTGTAATATTTGTTACTTTTGAATTGACTCCATTTTATGCTTGGAATCTTTTTGAAGCAGATATTCTTAAATCAGTCCAATACTGGAAAAAATATTTCGTTGCTATTGAATAATTTTTTATCATTCATTCAGACATGTAACATTGCAAGATTTTATGTACTGCTAAACGAGTCTGCCTTAATTTGTTTTCACCCAAAATTTATTATATAGTTATTATAAGCCAATATACTATAAATAATATATTGGCTTATAATAACTACATAAATATATTTATAGTGTGATGTGTAAAATTTTAATGATAATTACAGATAACTAATTATTTTTGTAACATTATTACGCAAGTGAAAAACAGAGCTCTAAAAATTTACTCATTGCTAATCACTTATCAACCAAGAATATTTTGTTTTCACACAAAATTATTGCAAGGAAATAAATTAATGAAGAAAATTGAAGAGGCCATTCAATGTGCTCCCTTCTCTACCACAACTACATATGCTGATTCCTTGTATTTCTTCCATTTTCCCTTAATCAACCTTTCTTCCTCTATTTAATCTGTCCACTTAGCATAACTTCTTCCAAGTATACCAATTTGACATCTACATTGCTTTCAAATATACTTTTAACTCAACCAGATTTACTTTCTTTGCTAATACAATGCTTTAGTATATTTATCAATGGGTAAGTGACATCCTGATAATGTTAAACTACACTAAAAATGAAAAATTACTCGTCTCATTATCAAATTCATTTTATCACTTTCCATAGATATCATCAAACAATGTGTATAAGAAGAACTTAGCCACTCTAGCAAAATCTCACTGAAGTGTTGTATTCTTTATATTTCCAAAATAATATCATGATCGGAATTTCTTTTAAAAACATAGATATCTTTCATCTCTGACCATTTTGTTGATTCTCTGCAAGGCTAAAATATACTACAAAGAGAGTGCTCTATACTCTAAGCATCCAAATCCAGAATACATTTAAAATATAAAAGACATTTTCAGTGTATATAAATATATATGCATACATACATACACGCATATACATACATACATATATATATATATATATATATATATACAAGAATAAGGGCAGAGAATCGTCAATTAATAATAGAATTAATAATTAACAATTTTGCCAAGTAGTTCAGTATGAAAAAAAACCTTTATCGGTAAAACTATTTATCATCATAAATATACAGGGATTAGCAATTGAGTTGCTTCTCCAACATACTGCTATTTCTAAATTTTCAGTATGTTGGAGAAGCAACTCAATTGCTAATCCCTGTATAT
>NC_068983.1:160561383-160565851 GCF_001194135.2 Octopus bimaculoides
GTCCACTAATCCACTATAGAATGCAATAGTTGTGATGCAGTCGCTCAAGATAGATAGATAGATAGATAGATAGATAGATAGATAGATAGATAGATAGATAGATAAATAGATAGATAGATAGATAGATAGATAGATAGATAGATAGATAGATAGATAGATAGATAGTTAAATAGATAGATAGATAGATAGATAGATAGATAGATAGATAGATAGATAGATAGATATACATATATATATATATGCATATATATACATACACATACACACATGTGTGTGTGTGTGTGTGCGCGTGTGTGTGTGTGTGTGTGTGTGTGTGTGTGTGTGTGTGTTGAATCTTCATTCCATTATCATGCTACACTCTGCTGCTTCTTTCATCACTACTTAAACAGACACTATTCTTGAAAGCTGGTGAGCTATACTCTTTAATTTTTGAATACACTTATTGTAGCCACTTCTCTGTGTCTTGAATGTGTGCAAATAGATATAAGTAGAAATAAAACTAGGTATTTATTTTTGTTGCCAATGGAACCTCTAACCCCTAAATATTGATAGACCTATGAATTGAATTATGTACTTTTTAGCATATTTTCTTATTTTGCCTTTATTTTATTCTACACTTCTTTCTATATAACATTAATACTTAGCAAGAATGATAAGCAAATGTTTCTAGGCAAAAGAACGGAAACTGAACAGAAACAGCTTTTTAAATATTATAAAAGTCTTCAAAATGGTATAAAATTTATTGAATATTAATTTAGATTTTGTATATTTTTATATTTTAATAATTTTATCCAAAACAAAATCAAGAACAAATTACATTACAACACTCAACTGAAAATAAATCTCCTTTCATTACCCTAACCACAAATTAGCTGTGAATATGATCTTTCTATCTCTTAGAGGATTTTGCTATAAAAAAGAAATAATTTTCACAAGTTGTTAGAAAGATTACTATAAATTTTATACAAATTCAAACATTATTAAACCTTTTGTGATATGTGACAGCTGGCAATTAATCAAATCATATATTGTGCAGCTTCCTTTTTCTTCTATCCAACACTCACTGCAATAAAGGTTATAATACATCTAGTTACATGCATAATTATCCCTTTCTTTCCTTTTTTTATATTTTTAAGAGATTGACTTGTTACAACATTTACATGCTACTTTTTAATGTATAAATGAAATATTGTTATGCAGAAATTCCAATTCATTGAATAGTCAGCTTGTTTGTTTCCTTATTGTCCATTCCTCAAACACAGCAGAAGTGATGAAAAGAACAAATGATGAGCTGGCTATTTGAATAATCATTTTATTGATTGAATATTGCAAACTTTACAGCAACACAAAAGGAAATAATTCTTTGGCTATATTTTACAAGGGAAAGATCTTGTCATTTAAATCAACAAATTGAGCTATTTACTGAAACTAGAATGAAACTTGATAATGAAAAAAATTATTATTTTCATTATTATTGCTTTTGTTGTTGTTGCTCTTGTTGTTGTTGTTGTTGTTGTTGCTGTTGTTGTTGTTGTTGTTATTATTATCACTATTATGATTGCTTTTCTTTTTTCTTTTTCTTTTTTTTTCAACTTACAGACTCTTTTCAAACATTAAAAGTGGAAGATGTAATCAGATAAGAATTAAATTTCCTCCTATTTAAAGTTGAAATAATTGGCAATCAGGACAAAATTAATTTCTTCTGCCATGAAAAATTATCTTTTACCTCTTTTTACCTTTAATTTTCAACCTCACAAGATAATTTGTTTTTATCAAAAACAGTCTAGAGTGAGTTTAATGGCTAACATGATGAACTTGTGGTTTATAGATCATTAAAGAAGTTTCTTACTCTACTTTCTTTATGCTTGCTAAGATATGTACCAGCATCACTTCATAATTTAGTGTTTAACATGGGCTAGTGAATCCAATTACATAAACAATCTTTGCTAAGGATTTTCTAATTTTATATTTTGTCAGAATAGCATCTTCATGACTAAATTTGTCTTGTCTAGCCAAACTTAACGTGGAAAATAATAGTGTAAAATAAGAGAACAAAATATAATCATTAATACTAGATGTCAATTTGTAGTCAAATACTTTACAACTAATGAACATTTCCATTTCTAAGAACAATGGTGCTGTTACTCTCTTTTATGATAGGGAAGTTGTCTAGCTAAATGAATACATCAAGAATGCAAGAGCTGCTAAGTAGCATATATTTAGTCTAATCTTATATCACCAGTTGTTTCAGACAGTTAATGCATCACATACAGAATTTATTCTTCAATTCTGGCAGAAAAAAAAAGCTGTTTTTGTCCAGTGCAAGATAAATGCAGTTAAAAGAAGATATGGATTTAATAAACAGACATTATTGTCAGGAATGCTATTCAAGTGAATAGAAATAACCACTCTTTGAGGATGTGGCAGTGGAAACAGTAATAATTCTAAACAACTGTCTCAGATTGTTTAACTTCTAGCATTAGTATTTTTTATCATTTAGGAGTGAATGAAAATTGTTTGTGGTTGCTGGTCAAGTAGATGTTTAGTTTGTATCCTCTCAGTTGCACTGACTAGTACCCAGTCCACATCATCATAAATAGATACCATAGGGGTGTACAGCTTATGACATTGTATAATTGAAAATGTTTTGCAAATATTTTATTTAATTGTTTATCTGAACATTCAAGATCATTATGGCTCTCCTAGAATTAAGACATCAATATATGTGATGTTCACAATTGAATATTTGGTAAGTTGATCCATACAGAAAAAATACGAGCTGTGAGAGAAATCCAGAGATGTAAAGTCAAGAAAGATTTTTTTAAATAATTTTTTTTAAATAAAATACATAAAGCATGATGCAATGCAGTTAAACAGAAACGGTTACAGTTTACTAGTTCAGAGGAGCAGAATTTAAGTGCATCTGTGAATTAGTGAGTGATGTGCTAGTTTCTGAGGGGAGGGAATAGGCTGTGTGCCTATGTAGCATCAATACTACTCAAAAATGTAAGATATTAATTTGAGTATCAGTAGGGCATTGTAGAGGATCAGCAACAAATCAGAGTTGAAATGTTTCTGAGCCTGAATAGGAAGCCTAGACATTGAGCCGTAGTTTTGGTCATATTACATGTGTGAGTGAGGTTGTCATGATCAGGATCGACAATGATTGAGAGACTTCAAATTTGTAATGATATTGATTGATTTTAGATGTGTACTGATCAAATGTTAGAAGAATGTACAAAAATGTTTTGTTCTGTTTTTTTTTTTGGTCTTTTTTTCCTTTTGCATTTATTTGTGTTGATTGAGTCTTGATGTTGTTGAAGGAGACTAAATTGCCATGTTTCTATCTGGAAGTGGAGCAAGTTTAGCAAGAGCTGTCTAGCGTAATATTCTTCTTTCACAGATTTGATGCATGCCTCATGTGACTCAACCAGATGGTTATGTCAGATGTGTTATTTAACGATTCTGACAGCAATTAGTTACAGATAATTTAATTATTGAGTTTATAGAGGCAAATAGAAATAAAGGACAACAGTTTTTCTTTGATGTTTTACTTATTGTACAGAAACAAGATCATTGGATACATATCCAGACCATGATTCATACTGAAATTGAAGGGTCTGAAAGAGAACTTTCCAACCAAGATGAGGGATGGTTGTACCCTATAAGTAGTCAATTGAGCTAGTAAATTCTCATGTCAGTTAAAGTCGAAGGCTTTGCCTATATCAAGAGGGGAAGTTTCAAAATCAAAAGATTACCAGTGCATGATGTGGGACAGCAAGAATCTAGAAGATACGTTATTATGAAAACCATACAGAGGGACACTGAGAGACTAGATATGGCTTTAAAGAAAATATACTGTTAATTACTAAGATGAATGCTATTTTGGGTGGTGGGGCAAACTTTTCTATAGATCTGGAGAATGGAATAGGACATCCTACTTGGAAATCCCCCCTTAAATCGATATTTAAAGATGAAATATTCAGTGGTGACTGTGAAATTAAGAAGTTTGCTTTGGAACTCTGTTGTTAGTGGTTCAGTCCCACTGTGTCTGCTAAAGTTCTTTACTCAAGTTGCAAGTCAGTCGATACTTTGTGAGTGAAATATGTAGACTAAAACTGAAGAAGCACCTTGTATGTGTGTATATGTATATATGTAAAGACACATATATCATCATCATCATTTAACGCCCATTTTCCATGCTGACTGGCCCTCGTGCCGGTAGCACGTAGAAGCACCCACTACACTCTTGGAGTGGCTAGTGTTAAGAAGGGCATCCAGCTGTATAAGCTCTGCTAGATCAGATTGGAGCCTGGTACAGCCATCCAGTTCGCCAGTCCTCAGTCAAATCATCCAACCCATGCTAGCATGGAAAGCGGACATGAAACGATGATGATGATATGTATGTATATATATATTTATATACATATATACGCATTTCTAATTATATGTATGTATATGTGTGTGT
>NC_068983.1:160566469-160583969 GCF_001194135.2 Octopus bimaculoides
TTTCATCTACCAAATCTACTCACAAGGCTTTGGTCAGCTCGAGTCTATAGTAGAAGACACTTGCCCAAGGTGCCACGACACAATACACATACACACACACATATATATATATATATATATATATATTTATATACATATATACGCATTTCTAATTATATGTATGTATATGTGTGTGTGTGTATGTGTATATATATATCATCATCATCGTTTAACGTCCGCTTTCCATGCTAGCATGGGTTGGACGATTTGACTGAGGACTGGTGAAACCGGATGGCAACACCAGGCTCCAGTCTGATTTGGCAGAGTTTCTACAGCTGGATGCCCTTCCTAACGCCAACCACTCGTACCTATATGTGTGTATGTGTGTGCATGTGTTTGTTAACTTCAAAGAGCCTTGCTATCAAACACAGATGATGTCATATACTCCCAGTCAGCAATGAAAGCATTTCTGAGCTGTTCATTGTTCTATAAACTAAGGAATTGTTACCTTGCTGGGAAATGGGTGATGGTTAGTGATAGAAAGGGCATCTGGCTGAATCCCTGGATGAATTCTATGTGATCTATACAAAGATGGAATAGTGGACATCACATTAAATATGAATGACTACAATGACGATAGTAGTGGCAGCGACAGCAGCAACAACAATGGCGGCAAAGAAGTTGTGGAACGTAGTTTATTTCATTCTGTTGTTTTTGACTGTGTATTTAATTATATACATTACATCTTGTGAACTATTGACTTTTTTGTCTTCTGCTAATCTCATATTTTAATTTCCCGTAAGAAGACAGTTGAGCTAAATAGTAATTTATTTTCATTAATCTATATTCTGAGTTGAAATCTTGTTTGTTCTTTAGTTTGTTATAGCTATCATGGTTAAGGGCATCATGCTGATGTAATAAATACCTGTAATATCCTGGAGTCATGCCTATCGTATCCTGACTGTACTGCATCCAACAAAATTTATCTCAGAAGTGAATAACATTTTGTAGAAAGAGCATTAAATACATCATAATATCTTAATTGAATTTCTTTTTGCTTTTTTCTTTCTTTTTCCAGTACCATTTTCAAAACTGTGGGGACGTCTTTGTCTTTTACACTTTCATTTCAAGACAATAAGCACTTGTAAAATAGTCAATAAACTTTACTTTGAAAAAAACATTTGATTTGTACAATGGAATACATAATTAGTCTGCAGTGGAAACTGGATAATATCAAGTTGTTATAAGGCACTTGAGGGTAGGGAGTATAACTCTTACATCTTTGACTGTGATCATGTATTACATTAAAACCAGTGATAATTAGAATAAAACTATCTCATTTGGCTTTAATTTTCTCCATTCACTTCAAGAAGAATCATGAGAGATTTGAGTTAGTAAGATGATCACAAGTCTTTGTCAAACTTTACAGTCATGTACAGTGGCTTGGTATTGCAATTGTGCTTCCAGTTCATCTGATGTTAGTATTAGTTCTTCTTCAACTGCATGGCGATAATGGTAAGTATTTTCACTATCACAAATGATCAATTGTGGTGTTTTCAGCATCCTTCTTTGTTATACAAATATACTGGCATTTTGCTTGGGTCTTTCTTTTTACCATATACACCCCTATGTAATCCAACTGTATTGATCTCAATATATCAATAATTTGGTAACTACAAAATATAGATGCTGTATAGATGTTGTATTAGAGTCTTTCGATCTCTTAATTAGAGATTGTATATTAGCACTTCAAAAGAAAACTGGCTGAATAGATAAATTATTGGTTTTCTAAAATGACTGTGTGGTTGGGAAACCTGCTTCCCAACCACATGGTTTTGGGTTCAGTTTCACTGCATGGAACCTTAGGTAAGTGTCTTTTCTAAAATTCCAGGTAGACCAAAGCCATGCAAGTGGATTTGGTAGATGGAAACTGAAAAGAAAGCCTGTTGTATGTACGTACGTATGTACTTACATACATACACACACATACACACTCACACACACACGCACGTGTGCATGCACATACGCATGCATGAACATACACACAAACAAACAAACACATACATACATACATACATACATACACACACATACATACATACATACATACATACATTTCCAAAAATTTAGCACATAAATACATATGCATGCATCTAGACATAAAAACGCATCCATAAAACAAACATACAAATCTGCGCATACACTAATACCAAATACTGCACACACACACACACACATATGCACAAATACCTAGATGATGTTGATAAAAGTTCCAATGAAGGAGCCTTGAATCTATGTTAGAGTCCGGCTCTTTCTCTATGGACAAGAAATACAGAAATGAAACTGATTGATATACATACATATATATACAGGGTGTTTGAGCTGAACTTGAGAAAAATTAGCTAACATGGGGGACTGGAAACCACCTGAATATTGGAAAAAGGTTACCTGCATCATGATGATTGCATCAAAATGTCAACATCATGGCTGCTGTTCACTGTTCTGTGAACACTGTAATGGTTATAAGATATGACATGGACAAACCTGATGATGTCTCATGTGTCATGAAAATCAAGTTCCCCAAACTGTTATGGTCTTTGAGTGTGTCTCCAATTAAAGTGATATTATGTCACCCCACACCTTTGAACAGGGCCTTAGGCTCATTCAGACCGCTATGTGAGGCTGTTGGAGACTGTGGTCAAACTCTGGTTAAAGAGGGTTCCTGTTGGAGAGCCATATATGTGATAGCAGAATTCAGCTTCTTGATATATTTTCAGAAAGTGTCAGAAATAGTTGTCAGAGAATTTCTACGATTTCACCAACCCCAATTTTTGGCCTCCTAATTCCCCTGATAGTAATCCGATGGATTACTCTGTGTGGGGCATGGTTGAGAATGATACCAACATCTCTTCCTGCAACATCAAGGTCAAGCTGGCAGCCAGGATCAAAGAAGTGTTTGAAGATTTTCCCAAAGACACAGAGAAGCTCACATGTGCCAGGTTTTGGAGCCATCTTGAGGCCATGGTGTAACCTTCAGGCAGCTACTTTAAGTAGACAGTTATCTCCCAGGCATAATCTAATTGATATTTTAAAATTAAAAAAAAAAACTTCCACTTTTAGATGTTATAGGGTAATTGCGTTTTCTTTTATTTTTATGCAAACTGTCAAATATAGCCCAAACACTCTGTGTATGCATGCCTGCATGTGTGTGTGTGTGTGTGTGTGTGTGTGTGTGTGTGTGTGTGTGTGTGTGTGTGTGTGTGTGTGTGTGTGTGTGTATAGGGAGAATTCACAAAAAAAAACAAAGAGGAAGACAGGTGGTGTAGAAAACAAACAGATGTATTAGTATAATGTTCAGGAAGTGAAAAAGTCTTTAACATTTCGAGCTTACACTCTTCCACGGAAAGGAACACAGAAAGAAACAAGGAGAGAAACATGGAGAGAAAAAAATGGAATGTGTAGTGGCTAGTGATCTATCATGGTGAATGATATGTATATATATGCACACACGTGTTTGTGTGTCTGTGTCTGTGTGTGTGATTGTGTTTCTTTGTCTTGATAATGTGTCATGCAATCAGTGTCATCAATTTCCAGTATTCTGCAAAATCCTAACTGGCTACAGGACAATATCAGCATGTTTGGAAACAGGTGAAGGTTATCAATAGGAAGCTTCTATGCACTCCATCCAACCCACACAAGTATAGAAAATTGGATGTTAAAATAATGATAGTTTATTGTAGATATTCTACTATGTCTTGGGAGAGGAACCTTTTTTCTATGGAGGCCAGTTTCTCTTGCACACAGATAACCACCATATAATCTGGTAATGATTCCTGCAATAGATCAGCATTTATCCAAGTGGAGATTTATCTCTCTTCTTTGATCTTTGGGTGCCTTTCATTTAGTTGCATTTGAACATACTTGCTTCTTCTCACGTTTGTCTTTCATACACAGAAGATAAAGAAAGAATCAAACCCAATCTTGAAACTATGATTATGCCCCAAAATGTAATATTCTTCAAGTTTCAACTACTTAATTTAAAGGAAACAGTATTTATGATGACTAGTATATGTTTGTAGTATTCTTGCATATAGTGAGGACTTCTAATTTTGCTTCTCAAATGACGGTTATTTGTGTGTTCAGCTAGCTTATGAACGTGAACACAAACTTAATTCTGACAATAATGTAACAAGTATTCTTAAATATAGTTTACTCACTCTTTCCTATGTTCTCTGCTGAAGCACTTGATACAACAGTGTTCTATTCTAAGTGTTGACAGATTAAATATTTCATAAACTTAAAGACAAAGAGCCAATAGTTCAGTTTTTATGTATGACTTGAAGGGAAATACATAATATTACCCTTCAAGCCATATACAAGGACTGAACTATCGATTTCATATGTAGGTACAAGACCTCATACTTAAAGATTTGGGAAAATAATCTCATATAATATTCACATCTTAAATTACAAGAAATAGCAACAACTGACAATTAGTAGAAGTTTATAAAGTTGGTTCATTCAATATTGCAAACACATTTACTGAGAAAGAGACATGGGATTTTGTGATGTACATGCCTTTCCAAAGAATGTTAATGGTGCAAAGCATCTCAAATTGCTTCCCATATCTTACTATCACTTATCATTATTAGAAATATATAAGGCAGTAAGCTGGCAGAATCATTAACATGCCAGGCAAAATGCTTAGAAGCATTTTGTTAGCCTTTACATTTTGGTTTCAAATTCCATTGAGGTCAGCTTTGCCTTTCATTCTTTCGGGGCAATAAATTAAGTACCAGTCAAGTACTGGTGTCGATGTCATTGACTATCCTCTTCCCCTCAAATTCCAAGCCTTGTACCTATAATAGAAAAAATTATTAGAAATATATCACAAAATATTAAATGTAAAATTTCCCCAAGTTTTCTCATATTATATTACATATTAAAAGATTCTGTGGAACGTCTTAGTGAACAACTATGTTTTCATTTATAGTTAGAACCTTTACATACACACTAATGCCATTACAGAAGACGTGGGGATAACAACTTTCCACTTCCCTTATGTAAATCTGACCATCCTTCACAATGCAACAATTATATTATTTTTTTTTAAATTGTCTTTCACTCAATGAAATATTGGACAGCAAACAGAAAAAAATATTAGCGTTAAAAAGTTGAAGGTGATGCTGGGTTAGACGGAGGTCAGTTAATCTAGTTTAGAGAGGGTAGGTTATTAGTTGGGAATAAGACAGATGACAAAACTTAGGGTGTTAGAAATAAAGAAAAAATTTCAAACTAACTCTGCGAGTTAACAATATCATAAATGTAGAAGACAGTTAAAGTGGTTGGAAGAAACATTAAAATACAATATAAGAAATAATATAGACAACTAATAAAAGTAACATTAAAAGTAACATATAATCATGAATATATATGTTTCTGAACTGACAATATCAGTTTTTAGTATAGTAATATATCATGTAGTGATTGTTGTTGTGGTGATGGTGAGATGTATGGACATCTTCAAGGTACCTATGCATAAAGTTGTATTTTGCCAAGATTTGTTTCATAGTGGAAAATATATTTTGATTTTGTAAACAAGAGATTTTGAAATATTTAGATGCCTACCCCATTACCTAAGGTAGAGAAAATATCAGTCTTTTAGACATTTATATTATTTGTTTGTTTTTTTAAATTATTGCTTGCTTTATATTCAAGATGGTTCCTTCATGTAGGGGAGCAGTAAAATGTACTAGTCAGATGTGTGGAAGGTAAATGAATATATTTGAACAAACTGATATAGCAAATACTTATATTCTAGCATATGGAAAAAAATAACATTTTTATAACATTAATAGCAATAGTGGCAATTTTGCTAGCAAAGCTAATCAGAAGAAATACTCAATATAGTTTGGTTCTTATATGGGAAAAGCAAAGCACATGGATGAGATATGTTCAGAGTGACAATGCTCCCTTGCTACCCACATATTATAGTGAAGAACAAGAGGAGAACAATATAATTCTGTGCTGCAGCACAGAATTTTGTCAGTGAACAGGTCGCGGTCTCAAAGCGACGAAAATATTTTGACAAATTAAATTTAAATGTTGAAGTGAATCTAACGGATTTTGTGTGTTATTTTAAATGGCTTATAAACACCTTCCACGCTGCAATTGTTTTCGTTCCAGCACACGATCTCAGATCAGGTCACTTGCTATGCAAGTACATCTCCGTAATATAATTCTGTTTTTCCATAAAAAGGTTTCCATTCAACCACTAAGAAACAAGTAAAATTCTTATAGAGAAAATATTGGTCTTCTAAATATTTATATTAATTTTCTTTAAACTATTACTTACTAGTTATTCAAGATCACTTCTTCTTATGGAGAGACAGTTTTGAAACAATAACACAGAGTTTGTAAAAAATTATGTGTCTTTGTATATTTCAATGTGTGAGATTGGACACATTGAAGTTTATGCTTGGCTTTTAAGATTAAAGTGTCTGGGAACCCATCACATAAATGGGTGTTGTTTTGTATGAATTTGTAAATAAATTTGATTGGTTGAATAATTAGAAAGATTTACTTGTCATTAACAAGAAATTGGTCAAAAAGCAACTTATAAATGAAGTTAAAACTGGAATGCCAGATGTGACATCACAGAACGTCATTGGCACAAATTTCCATGTATGGGTGAGGACTTCCAGAATATTACCGTTTATTATGAGTTCCTGGGAAAAAGGTAGAATATGTGTTGTGGCGCGATGTAGTAATAGCCCATCAGACAGTGTTTCTCTGCACAATTTTCCCAAGGATCAGTGACTGCTGAGTGGTCTGGACCCTAGCAGTACACTATGGTTTGATTGGAGCATTTTAACCCAGGCTGTTTTGAAGTGCAGTATTCACTTACGAAAGAGTTCAGAATAAATAACAAGAAATGTTTATGCCCAGGATCTGTACCATCTATTTATCTCAAAAGGAAACTGGACGATCTCAATGAGGCATGCTTGTCAACCACTATCCCCACACCAGAATGCCCAACTGTTGTGAAAAGGGGAAGAAACAAGGCATGTATTGTTTTTTTATCACTTGTGATTGTTGCATATAACTCCAGGACCACAAATTTCTATATTACATGAAAAAATGAATTATAAATTAAGTTTTGGGAGAGTGGTCCGATAAACCTCAAAAGGCCATGCTAAATAGCCTATCTCAGGACATCACTTCACTTATAAATTAACATATATAGTTGTGTTTTATGTTTTGATAAGTAATTAAAATGCTTGTAGGCCAATATAAGATAGGATAAACTAAAGGTAAATAACAACAGGCCAATGTATAACACACTACTGGTGCAAGGGGTGTTCATTCTTATACATTTTATTGTGTATGCATATCTTTGAGTAAAAGCCATTTAAGAACCTTCTGTCCAAAGTTGAAAACGTTAAAAGCAGGTGAATTCATCAGAAATAACAGCAGGCTTCTGGGTGAAGACCAAGGCTGTTTCTATTGCTTTTCTCACAACATCACTATCCCAGTTCTAAGGATACTTGAAACAAGTGGAAGAAAAGAAATGAAATACTTCATCCTTAGTGCCAGTGGGACCAGAGCTAATGAAATAAGAAACAGAGAAACAGAGGGGTCTCCTACTCAAGTACAGAACTGGCAAGGGGTTACAAGCAGTAGTGTTACAACATTGTCTTAGGACAACAGGTAAGAGATGAAGACTAGCAAAGGGTTGGAGACTGTTGGGGGCCATAAAAAAGAAGAAAGAAGTAGCAAAAAGAAATAATGAGCCAAACTAGAGGCAAACAGGTTGCTGCAGTCCCTTACCAATTGTGTCTAATGACCTAAAGAGCTAGAACTCTATGGTCATCTAAAGTGATAACAAAGCTCTAATGTAATCTTCTGAATAACTTGTAGTGATGCTTGGAATTCAAAACCATGATATCTTAATAACAAGTAAAAGGTCACGATATATCAGATAATTTTTGCCTTGTATTCTGACCAATCTGACCGATGCATTTGTGTGATCACATGATTTGATTGGAAATTTCCACACAGTTTCTCATCAAAATATGGACATACATTGACATGAATAGGAAAGACAAATCAGAGAAGAGAGAAATTTAACAAAGTTCATTAGAGATATTCTCATTTTATTGGCTGCCATGTTCAAACAACATCTCATCAACACATATACACACTCCTAGTATACAGCTTAACATTCTCAGCAGATAATGTGTGAGATGGCTTTACGTAAATAAATGTGATTTGCTGAAAACTTTTTATGGTGCCATGGTTTCTATATGTGAACAACACTCAGTCTAATCAAATATCCATTACCCACTTTAACCAAGCCACAAACCTAAAGAAGAATGAAAATCATCCTGAGATAACTAGGTTAGGCATCAAAACACTGAACCCTCAAACAATTTGATGATAAAAACATCTCCAGTCTTTCTCGAAGTAAGGGAGCACTCCTCCGAAGAGTGAGACCATTGTCAGCTTGGCTGATGTTATGAGTGCTCAAGAACAATTTTGGAAGCTGAAGTTTCTCTGAGTGAGCAGATGTGAGGGGTTGTCCTTATACTTCCCACTTATTTGTAGGTCAGTTAACCTATTTACTTTTGTGTACTAAAACCTTGTCTTAATTTATTGTCTTATATTTTGTCACCTACCCGCCATGCATGCACGACAGATTGTAAATAATTTAAGAAGAAAACTTGGTGTAAGAGATGTCAGATGTTATGTACAAGAGAGAAGACCACACTAGTTTGCTCATGTGATGCGCATGGATTAGGACAGCTGCATAAAAAAGTGCTGAGTTTTAATAGTGGAAGGAACCTGTGGAAGGGGTAGACCAATGAAGGCATTGGACAAAGTGGTGAGAAAAGTTCTTTGGATGCTGGGCTTCTCTGAGGAAATGATAAGGGGTTCGGAATTGCGGCAGTTTGTTGTACTTAAGAAGACATACCAATCTAAGTAAAATCCATAATACAGGCTTGTCCTTTACAGGTACTGGTGCCACATAAAAGCGATCAGCACACTCTGTAAAGTGGTTGGTGCTAGAAAGGGCATCCAGGCATAGAAATTATAAACAATTGGTGTCTGGACAGCTCCCTGGCTGACCAGCTCCATGTCAAGCCATCCAACCTATGTCAGCATGGAAAGTGGGCATCAATGATGATGATGATATATATATATATATATATACACACACATAGATACATATATTAGTGTATATGTATATATGTAGATGTAAAAGCAAGTGAAATTATTGTTGTGATCATTGTCAGTGTCACATATCTGGCACCCATGCTGGTCACGCAAAAAAAGCACCTTTCGAGCATTGGGCCTTATGGGGGCAATGTGGCCAATGCTGGTTTCACAGAACTAGCAACCATGTCGGCAACACATAAAAAAGCACCTTCTGAGCTTTGGGCTCAAGTCATGGAAGCAATGACAAGTGACCAAGCTCTTTGGCAATATGTTGTACTTGAGAAGGAAGATCCCTCAAGCCGAGTGAAATCGTAGTTTTGGGAGATAGTGGTGACACGCAACTGGCACCCATGCTGATAGCACGTAAAAGCACCCATTACACTCTTGGAGTGGTTGGCATTAGGAAGGGTATTCAGCCATAGAAACCATGCCTAATCAGATTAGAATCTGGTGCAGCCCTCAGCTTACCAGACCTGGTCAAACCGTCCAACCCATGCCAGCATGGACAATGAACGTTAAATGATAATAATGATGATGATGAATATATATATATATATATATATATATATGTATACACACACACACACACACACACACACACGCACATATATATATATATATATATATATATACACACATATATATATACATATATATATGTGTGTGTGTGTGTAATGTATTATATGGTTTGTAACTCTTTTTGCATGACATATTTTGTATTGCATGTATGGGCCCTTGAGGCCAATAAATAAAAGATTGCTATTGCTGATGTTGTTGTTATTACCACTACTGTTAAACAGATGAGTATAACAAAATACAAACATCGAACATTATCAGTAAAGATTCATTTCAGATATACAGATCTTTAAAATTAACACAGCCTGCCAACATATAATCATTTGTTATTTGCTCTCATGCATTTCAGAAAATATTAAGTGGTCACTTGAGACCAGTCAAATTTATTTTTTGTATTGATTTACCAGTATAGATTAGGAAATAAATATCTTATCAATAAGAGACATGAAATCCATCTTCTACTCATCAGAAAAGAAAACCAAGCTGAAAAATTTGGTTACAAAACTAAATCGTATTTATTCAGTGTAGTCTTATATGATTGAAAAAAAAAATTAAAAAATCTTCAGCAAATTATAAAGTATATCCCCCAATAAAAGAAACATACACAATGCAATCATCCACTTGTATATTTTAGTTGCGGTATTTTCTGTAGATGCTAGCAGACAATCATAGCCACGCATGCACAAATGTGTTTGCTCACCCATGTGTTAGCAGATTCATAGTTGAATAAACAGTACCGCTAGCAATGAACTAATTACACACTATTGATCAGTGAATTTGAGCAACTTGCTCATCAAACAACACAGCCAATCAATAGTTGAGTTTTTGTTTGTCATTTTCTTCTCAATCTTTTTCTCCCTTTATCTACCAAAATTATACAAATTAAAACAAAATAAAAATAATATTGAAGTATTTCAAATGAAATAAGCTTCAGGTTTCCAAACTTTAAGTAAATATTTCAGAAATTCAACTAAACTTTATTTCTTATTAGAATTTGTCTGATGTTAATTATTTGTGGTCAAATTAAATTTTCCCTATATTTATTTTTCATATGTTGGATGGTTAGATTAATAAAAGAAAAATACCTTGTTTTATCGCAAAATGTTTCCCTGCCTATCTAACATCAATCATAATTATTAAATAATGTTGGAACTTCTTTTCAGCAAGATAAATTGATCAGTTAAATATATGTCTTCTACTTGTATATTTCAATCAATTTCAAATTGAACATCTACAAATGCAGAAATTAAACAATGTATATATAGAAACTAAAAAAATATTAATCAGTTTATATATGCTGGTAAGATTTATCTAATCAATTTTCAATAAATCTATAAGAAAAATGACTTAAACAATTATCATAAATTAATTTTTCAAGTTTCTCTAATTCAACAAATTTACAGGAAAAACATGGGATTTAATAAAGTCTTCATAGGTTAATATCAACCCAGCAATATGTAACTCAGTCTCAGATTGTGTACAATATAAAAATAATATTTATGTGTATCAAAAGTAAAGCTTTTATCAGTAAACGAAAAGCAGTTTAGTTATTTAGTTATCATCGATGTGACTCATCGTTGTCATTGTTGTCATCATTCACGTCATTGTCTTTATTATCAATATTATCATCAGCATCAACATTGCTGTTTTTAAATGACAGCTTTTCAATACTCGCCTTGGACAGATGAAATTTTCTGAAGTAGATTTTCAATGGTTGGGCACACTTCCAGACCGGTTTTCATGGTAGATTATAAACAAACAACACTGCCTGTATGATGAAGATACTTCTTAACAATTACAATCTGATATCATGGCAAAATCACACACACACGCACACACAAACACACACACACACACACACACACACACACACACACACACACATACACACACACATGCATGCATCTGTAAAAACCATGCCATAACTAACCTCGCCTGTGCTAGTGCCACGTAAAAAGCACTGAGACCTCTCTGCTGAATGGTTGGTGTTAGGAAAAGCATCCAGCCATAAAAACCATGCCAAAACAGACATAGTAGCCTAGGGTTTCCTACCTGGCTGGCTCTTGTCAACTGTCCTGCCTATGCATGCATTGAAGACAAATGTTAAACAATGATGATGATGATATATATATATATATATATATATATATATATATATTACAGGGGTTGGACAAAATAATGGAAACACCTTAAAATTTCAAACAAATTTATTTTAATATAGGGTAGGTCTGCTTTTCACAGTAAGTACAGCATGAATTCTATGAGGTACGGACTTGTACAAAGTTTGAATAGTTTCAAAGGAATGTTACTCTATTCTTCAGCTAAAACAGTCTCCAGTTCTTATAGTGATTATGGCGGAGGATATTGACACCTTACTTGTTTTTCTAAAATTCACCATAAATGTTCAATAATATTGAGATCTGGGGACTGCAGTGGCCAGATAAGCTGTTCAACTTCCCTAGAATTGTTCCTTTTGCCATTCAGTAACAACTTTAGCTGTGTGAATTGGAGCATTATCATCTTGAAAGATTGTGTTTCCCTTCGGAAACAGTTCCACAGCCATAGGATGAATTTGATCAGATAAAATGCTTAAATAGTTTTGACTGTTGATTCTACATGAAGGGAAAGCATTAGGCTGGTGGATTTCCAAGATATAGCCACCCCCAGATCATCACGGATCCTCCTTAATGTTTAACAGTTGGAAGAAGGCAGTCTGGGTCAAATGCTTCTTTTGGCTGTCCCCACACATATACTCAGCCGGTAGTCAGAAATAAAATAAAGGATGACTCATCCGAGAAAATAGCATTTTTCTACTGCTCTAGGGACCAATTCTGTAGGTTTTTAATCCACTCTAAACACTTAGCAACGTTTGTTTTTGAAAGTAATGGTTTTTTGATTGCTGCCCTCCCGTGAAATCCGGCTTTGTGCAGCTCCCAGCAAACAGTTTTTGTGGAAACTGGGTTCTCGAGATGGTCATTAAGCTCTGCAGTAATTTTGGGAACTGTACTTTTGTGATCCTTTCTAACAATTCGCATAAGAGTCCTACTGTCCCTATCTGAAAGTTTTGGTTTTCTTCCAGAGTTTTGTTTCGACGAGGAGGTTTTTCTCTCTTTCTCAAAGGCTGTCATTACTTTCAAGACAATACTTCTTGATACACCAAACATTTCGGGTGTTTTTGTTACACTAGCACTTGCCATATGAGCCCCAACAATTTGACCTCTTTAAAAGTCTGATAGATCTGTCATTTCAATGAATTTTAATTACCTTTTTCTGATGATATCTGAAAAGAATCAGCAATTTTAACAAAACATTAAGCAACACTAATAATAAATAAAAAAACATAAAAATGAACAAGCTTTTGACAGTTTTATAGATATTTCAAAATTATGATGTTAGGTGTTTCCATTATTTTGTTTAACCCCTGTATATATGACAAGCTTCTTTCAGTTTCTGTCAATGAAATTTACTCACAACCTATTGGTCAGTTTAAAGCTATAGCAGAAGACACTTGCTCAAGGTGCCACACTGTGGGAATGAACCTAAAACCACATCAGTGCAAACTTCTTAATCACATAGCCATGATTTAGATTGAATTTTTTTTTAATTTAAAGTAATGTGGAATAGAATATAACTTAGAGTGTCAAAAGAGTTTCTCAGATATGCACTGAGATAAGCTACTTTATGTTATTCTTAGTCAATCTACTTAAAAACTGGTTGAAACACAGGCAGCATCTCAGAAGTTAACATAACCATAAGCTCATTTGCAACAAAACAAAGCTTGTGTATCATCGTAAGGTCATTTAGCACAATGGAAACTAAAAATAATCAGTCTGTATCACTTAGGCCAGGAAAAGAAACTCAATATTTCCACTTAATAGAAAAATTACTTGTATTATGTATGATTGATTGAGACATCTTTTACTTACATCACCTTCTTCATATTCCAGCAGAAAATAACAAAATACTTTATTATCATATGCCATATAACTGCAATTAAAAAAGATATCAGATATGAATTAATAGAATAGCTTGGAATGTTGCAAAATTAAATTCAAAGACAAAGTTTTTGGCAGTGTGACTGCAATATTAATAAAAAATATTGATGGAAATGAAATTATTTACAAGAGAAATAGCATTAAAATAATTATAAAGAACAACAAAATCTCTTTACCACATAGCAAATTGAATGTAACACAGATACCTTGTAATTCCTCAAGAAACAATACTACACAGACATCAAGAATATAAAGTTTAGCTTGTGGTTCATAAAAAAATAATTGTATATAATATAACTTAAGTAATATTAATACTGATAGTAATAAGGATTCCGATGATTTCTTTAAACCATAAACCATTTGTGAAAACCAATTATCACTGCTGACGTGGGGCAGGGGACAAATGTGGGAGTTCCACTGGGCAACTGATTCAGGGGTTTATCCAAAAGAAAAATGGTCTGAACAATTATCATAAATTAATCTTGTAGTAACGCCTTGTCCCGTGCGCATGCGTAGTCATCAATATCCAAGTTTGGCGCCCTTATTCATTCTCTTTCTCGGCTGGCCGACCATGAGCTCAGACGTCCAACAGAGCTCTCTCACATGTCAGCACCAGAGCTTCACAAATAACCACTCTGTAAATAAATATTGTTGTGTTGATGGATCGGAATCTGCGTTTCGTTGTTTCTTCAGAATTTAATATAGGAAAGCGGGTGTACACCTAATGGTGTATAACTACTTTCCTATAATCTTTTAGGTCTGTCAAATTTAACGAATTTAAAAATAAAAAATAAAAGGATCTACCAAAAGGTCTCTTGCAGTATTACATAGGCCACTTTCACTTTGAAAATTCCCCACAACACATTGGAATTTAACTAGAAAATATTTGTAGACTACAGATGTCATTCTCACCAGGGTTGTTTCAGTTACCATCTTTAGTGCATACTCAAAACCTATTGTTCATATTTCTTAGTCATTTTGTAGTATATATTCACTCAGCCCAGCATTCACATTTGAGACAAAGGTGTATTTCAGGAGTATTTCTGTGTATTAATGTTATTATTGTTGTTATTGTTGTTGCTTTTATTTGAAGCTGGTGACATTGTGTCTGTGATTTGATAGTTGTTGTTGCCGCTGGTTTGCATTCTGTTTTGCCGCCCATTGACATTTCTGCATTTTGTAGTAAGATGAATACCAATGGCCGTTTTTCCTCTTCACAACTTCAGTTTGCTATTATCCAGCACTTTTTCCTTTCATCATTTAATGAGCATCTGAAGGAGACTACGTAATTGGAGAAAAATGAAAAAACCTGATTGATACTTGTGTGTGTACATGTGTCATCTGTGTTGACATTGGTATTGTTATTTGGAAAACTGCATTCTGCTGCTGACGTATGCATAAACACTCTGCTTCAGTACCTTGGCGTAGATTTGGGTACCTGTTACTGTTGCAGTTTCAGTATTACTGCTGCGTCTTTTTCTGTGTGTTGCAACTTCTGTTATTACTGTTACTGCTTCTGTGTAGTTGTGTTGTAGCTTATTATTGTTGCTGTTGTTAAATTGCAGTTGTAGCTGCATTGTTGGCAGCAGTGCAGGTCAATGTTCACTTGGTCTCTGTGATGCATACAGGGCCTACAGACATTTGGTGTTAACACATGTGTGGCACTTGGTCATCTGTTATCTACTATAACATGTAGTTCATTTCCATTTCGAGGACTATTTGGTCAGGGATCTTGTCCAAGTTTCTAGTTGTACCTGGATCAAGAAACCCAATGTCAATTCCAGACCATTTTTCTTTTTCACACCCATAATTGTATTCTCTTTCTCTAGAACAGATTCCACCAGGTACTAGATATTCAATCTCATCAGCCTATTCATCACTTTCATCTTCATCACTTTCTAACCCAAATATTTTGGAATGAGGCTGAAATCTTCAATCTTAGATGAAAGACTTCCACTTTTTCCTTTCACCTAGCATTGAATCTTTTTCCTTTCTTTACCATTATGAGAGTGACCCTTTATACTTATGTATATTACCATTCACTTAATCATTTCCCCTAAGAAATGTGGGCTCTGACTTATGCAGACATACTTGTTGTCTCTCTTCTTAGCAAACATTTTGACCACTCATAAATCTGACCATTTCTCATCTAGAGGGTGCAGCCTTTATAGTGTTCTTATTGTAGGTACTGTTCATACCATTCACACTCATGCATCCAGCTCTTCCTTACTCAATCTACTCCAGAAAGGTGCACCCAAAGACAACCATCAGCATATTTTTGTTTTGGCTAAGGCAACAAAACTTCAATATCTTCCTAGTATTACCATTTCAAACTGTTATAAATTACTGGCATAATTTTCACTAAAAGGCTGTCATCCAAGTGTTTTTGGAAGTTCTATTAAATCCACTTCATTCAGTACCTCCGTATCCTTTTTATAAGTCAGAGTTATCAGCATTCCAACAGTGACCATATTGTTCTGCCTCATCTCTGTAAAATCTATGACATTGTCCTGTGGAAAGGACTCTGCTTCATTCATTCAAGCTGTCTTCTGTTAGGGGTTATCCTTTTTTGGGATGGATTTGTCCCATATTTTGTCTTTTGCACCTTTTCTGACAATTTGGAAATCTTTCTTAGTTTCCATATCCTCTGCCTCATTACAATACATGCCGCTGGTTTTGACAGGAAGAAGGGCTGTGTGCTCAGTAGACTCTGAGACCAAGCATAAGGTGAACTTCTTCACCATCTTCAGAACTGTGGTCTATGTTGCTTTAGACACTAGCACTTGTGGTTGGTGTCTCTACTATTATCCACCCAGTTTCTCTTCACTTTTTTCAGTTATACCTCATCCTCTGAGTATGATGATATTAATCAGAAAGAGAGTGAGGTAACTTATTTTGGTCTTGGAAAAGTCTGCTAGTCTGGTCTTCTCAGTGAGCAAAAGTTCCTTGGAAGGTCCTTTCAGAATGTTCTTGTCTACAAGTATCTTCAAGTGATCTACTGTCAGAATTGAACTTAACATTCAGTGTGTCTTGAGCTTGAGCTTACATTCTATTTGTATTTTTTAGAGCTTTTTTCCCTATGTGCTTCAACACCATGTTGTTAACATTTGCAATAGTGATGTTGATGAGGTGCAGTTCTTGTGAGCTTAACTATTAATGTTGTTTTTGTTGTTTCTCTTGGTGTTTTTGCTGCAATTGTTGTGATTCTTGTTGGTTGTTTTACTTGTTGGTTGTTTCTTGTTGGTTGTTTTACTTGTTGGTTGTTTCTTGTTGGTTGTTTCACTTGTTGATGTGGTTGTAGGTTTGGTTCCTGTTGTGACAGTACTGTTTAGTTTAGTTGTTGATAGTGCCAGGCTTTCTAATGGGCTTTCTATTGCTTTGCTGATCTTTCAGGGTTTGGAGATTGCCTCTTTGATTATATTTCCATTTTCCTGTTTCTCAGAACAACAATGACAAATGTTGATGGGCTTGTTTTAAGCTTTTCACATGGCAAGATCTTCAAGTCAGAGAAGCTTGAAGTTCCATTTCCTGTTCCTCTGAACAACAAAGATAAATACTGATGGTCTTGTTTTAAGCTTTTCACATGACAAGGTCTTGGGCCAGAGAAGCTTGAAATAAAGAGAAGAGGTATATATGAATATGTGAGTGTGTATTTGTGCTTTGGTGACCTTGCAAGAAAGGAGGCAAGGAGCTTTTTTTGACTGTAACAGTAACAGTGAAATTATTTTTCT
>NC_068983.1:160588969-160598310 GCF_001194135.2 Octopus bimaculoides
TTTATTTCATTTTGCTTCATTTATTTTAACCCAATAGAATACAGTGAATTAGCTTTCCATCTTTATGAAGAGACCATCTGTATTCTTGACATACAAATGATCATTTCTGACTTATACTCCCAAAGTGATTGAAGATAACAAAAGCAGCTGGTTATAAACATTCCAGCCAAATTCTTATGCAATAAAGTGCAGTAGAAGTGCTACTAAAAGCCTCAAAAGAAAAGGCACAGAATTCCTTGAGAAACTAGGTAGCTATAAAGAGTGGTTTCTAGAACTTTGGATTTTGTCAAAGAGATACGCTCTCGGAGTATCGACACTCTTGGAGTGGTTGGCGTTAGGAAGGGTATCCAGCTGTAGAAACTCTGTCAAATCAGATTGGAGCCTGGTATCGCCTCCTGGTTCACCAGTCCTCAGTCAAATCGTCCAACCCATGCTAGCATGGAAAGCGGACGTTAAACGACGACGATGATGATGATGATGTATCAATGACTTCTACATTATAAGCTAGGCTGTATAAACGCTGAAAATCAAACACACAACCAACATTACTTATAAAGAAGATAAGGGTTCAGGAGCTATTGTATTATTGTTTTAAATCTCAGAGTGGTGGGTTAGCAGAATCTTCAGAGTGTTGAACAAAATGCCTTATGATATTTGTTCTGATTCATTGCATTCTGAAGTCAAATCCTGCCAAGGTCAGCTTTGCTTTTTATCCTTCCTTGGTTGGTAAAAAAAAATACCAATAAAGTACTGGGATCAATTTATTCAACTAACTTCTCCCTGCAAATTTGTGCTCTTATGCCATTCCCAACCACATGGTTTTGGGCTCAGTCCCACTGCATGTCCCTTTAGACAAGTGTCTTCTGCTATAGCCTCAGACTTATCAAAGCCTTGTGAGTGAATTTGGTAAATGAAAACATAAAAAAGCCTGTCGTATATATATATTTGTATATGTCCTTGTGTCTCTTTGTTCCCCTTCACTGCTTGACAATGGGTGTTTGCATGTTTACATCCCTATAACTTTATAGTTTGGTAAAAGAAACTCATAGAATAAGCACCAGGCTTAAAATATAAGCACTAGGGTCAATTTGGTCGACTAAAATTGTTGAAGGTGGTAAAAGATATCAAATCTATCTCTTTTATTTTTTTACACGTATTCCTTGTAGTATTTTAAAATCATCAGAACAACAAGCAACATTCCATTATGGGAAAACCAGTGGGGATTCATGGTTTAGGCTGTTCAACAGCCACAGAAAAGGGTTTCTCTATCATGTCTATATTTCCCTTAGGTGCCCGTATTTTTATTTTTTATGCACCCTTTTATAGCCTAGCCAGGCTCATGGGCACGGTTTCCTGGTTTCTATGGCGTATGTGTTCCCCCCAGCTGGATGGGACGCCAGTCCATCACAGCATTGTTACTCAAGAAACAGGAAGAAAGAGTGAGAGAAAGTTGGGGTGAAAGAGTACCATAGGGGTCGCCACAACCCCCTGCCGGAGCCTCGTGGAGCTTTTAGGTGTTTTCGCTCAATAAACACACACAACGTCTGGTCTGGGAATCGAAACTGCAATCATCTGACTGCGAGTCCACTGCCCTAACCACTGGGCCATTGCGCCTCCACCCTTAGGTGCCCATGGTTAAGCCAAATTTGCTTTGGAGATATTATTAAGAGTTGCTCTATGTGAACTCGAAGCTCATTAACAAATTTTCTGCTAGTGTCATCGTCATATCTGGCATTAGTGCAATATTTATCATCTTTCCTTTCACAATTGTATGTAGTGAAGACTTCATTGAAACATCTACAGGAACTGTAATTAGACATGCTGAAATTGTTATTGATTAAATAATTTTCCACTGAGGTACAAAAACTGGCTGTGATACTTAGTTCTTTGTTTCTGTCTACATAGTTATGAGTTCAATCCTTTCTTCTACATACCGCCCCTATATACCTCAATCTCCCTGACTAATAAGTCTCTTCCATTTCTTTTCCACATTTAAGTGGTTAGCAGATGAGAGAAGACCAACAATTAAGAAAGGTTACAAGGATATACAACTTTACAGCTTTTTCTAAAACTTACACAACCATGCTAGTTGGAAAGTTGATATAATCTTGATATAATTAATAATAAAGATAATTGAAGCATATTTAATGAGCTATTGGATATTAATAAGATTAAGATGGTCTCAAACTATGGATAATATGCTTACATTCATTTAATCTTTCTATTATTTATGGAGATTTAATCAACTCATAGCTAAGTGTCCTATCCTGGAAGACATTTGTCTCACACCCTTTTAACATGGTGACACGAAAGCCTGGCCTTCATTTCTCTTGTAGATATTTATATACATTCTGTTATAGCTGTACACTTTATTATTTAGAGCCCTGTAAAATAGACTATCAAAATATTTTTGTCAAAAGCAGTTGAATAATTCTCTTTCTTAGAATCTTAATAAAAGCATGGTGCTTCACAAAGTCAAATATGTTCTATAATTTTTGCTTTGCTTTGCTGGTATGCTGTCATGTAAATGAAAAGAAATGTGAATGAATGCTTCCTCGTGCATATGAAACTCAGATTACTTCTAAAATAGTAATGCCTGCACTGCTCTCTTTTTCAGCTCAGAGCTATTGTGATATTTTCTCCAGCAAATATCTTTGAGAACCAAATCATTGTTGTCAAATACGATATTTTCTACATGGTTGATATCTTTGAAAAAAGTTAATTTGGCTAGTCAACATCTGCAGCAACAAAAAAATTAATTTTATTTTGTCATTACACAGTGAATAGATAACCTTATAGAGACTTTACTCTAATATTGGTTAGAATAAGTTAAGCAATTTCCTGTAGTACAGCAAGCTCCTAGTTGATAATAATAAGCCAATAATAATGATTTGTTGTTGATCTCATGATGCACCTGCTCTTGGAAATATGAATTTAAATTCTAACAGACTAATGAAGAATATTCTAGGTATATTAGATAAGTAGTATCCTTGAGTTAATATCTTTCTTCAAGGAACTTTTCAAATTACTTTTAGTTAATTCTACTTCACCTTTTACATCATCCATAACAAACATTATGATTTCTAACTTTACCAAAAGGTCAGAAATGTTTCCAGTGGAATCAGTCAAGAAAATTAACTCCAATACTTGATTGGTATTTATTCCATCATCTCCTGGAAAGGAAGAAGAACAAAGTTAGAATTGGCAAAATTTGAAAATGGTGAAACAAAATTCTAGTTTGCTTTTTTTTTCTAACACATCAGTGTTGCAGCCAATGCACCACTTACAAGGATAATGATTTCTAATATATGTTGAAGGCCACAAATTTGTATTTTATTGATCTCATTACCTTCACAAAAGAAGTTGACTTCTGGATGAGTTGAACTTCAAATATAAAGTGGAATAACTTAGTAACACAAATCATTTTGTCTGTTACTCTAGTGATTCTCTCATACCCCGATCTTCTATATCTGTCACCCTCCACTCTAATCAGTCTGTTCTCCAGGATTCTACTGTCTCATTCTACCATCATTCTATTAATTTTGTTATCTACCATCTTATCTATTCTGCTCTCCACCACACTAATATTTCTTTTATTCACCTGTCTTTTTACATTTTTCTTCTGAACTCTACTCATTTTACCCTCCACCACTATATGCAATCTGTCCTCCACCACTCAACTCATTCTGTGCCCCCACTACACTACAAATTCTATCTTCCAACTTTCAACACATTCTGTCATCCACCATTCTATATAATCTGTCTTCTACTACTTTGCTCATTCCGTCCTCCACCATTCTACACAATCTGTCCTCCACAACTCTATACATTCTCTCCTCCACCACTCAACTCATTCTGTGCTCCACTACTCTACACATTCTACCCTCCACTACTCTATACATTCTGTCTACAACACTCTACAAGTTCTATCGTCCATCATCCTACCCATTCTGTCCTTCGCTACTCTATTCATTTTGTCCTTCACTCTATACAATCTTTCCTCCACTACTCGATACATTCTATCCTCCTCCACTCTATTTATTTTGTTGTTAATTGCAAATTTTGTCATCTGCCATCTTTTATAATTGTAATAATAACGACTAGATTATCTTTGTCAAAGAACTACAGAATATAGAGTTTAATGATAGAAACAGAAAAAGAAAAGAAAAAGAAAATGAATAAGACTTGTTTTCAACAAGTGAAATATCAACAACAATAAATTGTTTCCATTTACTGTATTGCTCATTTTGTCTGGAAAATACTTTAGTTAGGTCTAGATTAACAGACAATTACTGTCTCACTTGCCATTATTGGACCTTTATTCTTCATTTGGACCTGTTAATTCATATCATTTTAGCCACACCAACCCTCATTTGATAGAAGCATTTCAACAGAAGGATGAACCATTTCCATTTTTACATCTTTTTAAGCAGTATTTAAAGATATGAAAATGGATCCTTTGTGCTATAAGCCTCTTGCAGTCAAAGCTTTCAATAGTACTGTTTATATATCATCTTTGTCTGTAGTAATGACATAAAAGCACAAATTTAATGGCTTTACACCTGTATGACTGATCCATTAACAATATAATTTGTTTTTGCTGAGAAATGGTTCAGTTTCATCATCCTATATATGCAACAAGTGACATTGATCCAAAAATTCAACAACCAAAAATTGCACTGCGCTAAAGTATGAGTCACTACTTCATTTTTTTTTTTTTTTTTCATTCTTTCTTATTAAATCTCTCTTCAGTTTGAACACCATCAATTGCTATTCTATCATATTTCAGACAGGGAGAGCAAACAGCAAACTAATTACATTACCAGAATAGAGGTGCATCAGAATTCTTTGGAAACCTGAACCTACAGGTCAGCCATGTGAGTTTCTATAGTATTTCAGAGTCATGTCTAACTCTTCTGCCATAGTGTTATTTCTTATTCCCCCTATTTATACCCTATAGAATTGTAATTGCATCCAGTTTCCAACTTACACTTCTCAGGTGATAAAGCACAATGTATCCTTTTCAACACTGTAGGTACTTCTTAGCTTCTTTGCTGATCCAGTCTGACAACTCAGTGGTATTCATATCAACAGAAATTTTTCCTTCTCCACACAATGGAATACTTATCCATCATTTATTGATCGCTACAGATGCTTCTGCATTGTTGCATATTGGAGTATCTATAAGTAAAAGAAAGACATTCAGCCTTTGAAGTTATGGAAAATATCCCAATATAAGAATTTCTCAAGTTGCTTGAAGCCATCTAACAGAGTTGAATTACGCTCGTCTTGTTGATTGTTCAAATTTCTTCAATTTTGCAATAAGCACATTGGTGACTGATAGTAATGTTATTATGGCAATGATATCATCTATGTTAGCAGTTTGGTGGCTGAACTCCAGAGGGATCTTGCTCAACAATTATATTCCACTTCTGAAGGCTATAAATGCCTCTACCTATCAAAGCAGTGAGAACAGACAAGACATTGATGAATTGATATTCCAATTCTTAATTTATTCAGTGGTTCGCAAGAATCTTTGAACATTGTTCTTCTTACATTTCAAACCATTCCCAGCAAGTAGCAAAAAAACTTTTGGTCCAGGTTTCAGAGCAATTTTGAAGTACCTTTATTTCCTTTTGTAGTTTAGTAAAAAAAAAAAAAAAAAAAAAAGCTAGCAGCTATGATCCTCACATGCCCTCCAAGACTAATGAAACTCGTGCAGAACATCTGCAGTTATAAATATTTTCAGAGTCAAAGTGGTTTTTACCTATTTCACTTCTCTTCAGAAATTCATTTATATTCACTGAATTGTTTAAAACCATCTTAATCTCATTATAGATTAATGGTAATAATATTTATTTGCCTATACAAAATAACGTCATCATGATTCTTCTGTCTCAACAACACTTGCTTTGTCTAATTCATCTTTTTTACCTTTTAATTGTTGCCACTAACTTTTGCTTCTATTAAGATTTACTCAGAAACTTTTCTATTATTTTTAGAATTAAATTGTTGTGGTATCTGAAAATGAATATTCTTATTGTTTTTCTATTGTATATGTGCTTTGTGAATTTATAAATAAAACCCTACCACAAAAAAAAAATGCTAAATATCTGCAATCCCATCAATATATTACAAACTAAATACTAAAAACATCTTACAATGGCAGAAGGCCACATTTTCACTGAAGAAATATATTTATAGTTCATTGAATCAACTTTCACTTTTTATTTTTTTTATTTTGTCATTTTTTTGTGGGATTTTGTTTGGAAAACCCACTAAGGCTATATGTTAATGATATTTTTTGGGAGATACTGGCAAGATAAAAACCAACAATCTTTTTAATATTTTAATTATTTACAGAAGTAGCTGAGTATAATGGACTTTTGTAGGCCCCCTCCAGTCCAGAGAGATTGATGCAGTTAATATTCCATTTGAATTTCACTGTAGAACAATGGAAACAGAAAGAAAATTGTAGGTAGTTACAGCTTTCGAAATCAACAAGTAGGCAAAGTGTTTCGTTTTAGACAGCAGAGTTGGGTGTTGAGACATTGTAAGGATGACAAGTGGGGAGAGATAAATGCGTCAGGTAACTTAAATAGAGATGGGGTCCAGCTTATCAATTCAAAGAAACTGGGATCATTGAAGCAGTGACAGAGCAGATAAAGAAGCATCTATGAGGTGGTATCAAAAAGTTCCTGGACTAGTTATGTCTAATAATAAATAACTTATTTATCAAAGTTTTAACGTCATCTCATTCGAAATAGTCACCTTGTGCAGCAATACACAAGTTCCAGCATTTCTGCCACTTTTGGAATCTGGCCTGGAAGTCATTCTCCATAAATGAGTTGGGAACCTTCTGTGATTTACTTTTGATCTTCACAAGGGTGAGAAAACAGTGATCATTGAATTGCATTTTCATCTTGGGGAAGAGATGGAAGTCTGCAGGTGCCAAATCTGGTGAATAGGGTAGATGCAAAAGTGATACCCCGTTGTTATTGGCAAGAAGCTCATGAGTGAGGGAGCATTGTAATAGTATGGGTCGGACGGTTTGATCAAAGCTGGCAAGGTGGATGACACCAATATATATATACATATATATATATATATAATCATCATCATCATCATTTAACGTCCGCTTTCCATGCTAGCATGGGTTGGACGATTTGACTGAGGACTGGTGAAACCGGATGGCTACACCAGGCTCCAATCTGATTTGGTAGAGTTTCTACAGCTGGATGCCCTTCCTAACACCAACCACTCAGAGAGTGTAGTGGGTGCTTTTACGTGTCACCCGCACGAAAACGGCCACGCTCGAAATGGTGTCTCTTATGTGCCACCCGCACAAGAGCCAGTCCAGGGGCACTGGCAACGATCTCGCTCGAAAAACCTCATGTGTCACTCGCACAAGAGCCAGTCCATGGGCACTGGCAACGATCTCGCATGAAAGATATCATGTGTCGCCCGCACATGAGCCAGTCCAGGGGCACTGGCAACGATCTATTTCTATTTCACTTGCCTCAACAGGTCTTCGCAGTGGGGCTTAGTATCCAATTTTAATTTAACTCGATTTCGATTTCACTATATATGAAATACACATATGCAAATATATGCAAATATGCAAATAAAATGGATCAGATATAAGGACAGGCTGAAGAGTAACCTATTGACAATGAAGATAGCTCACAACACCTTTGAGTGAACAGCCTTGGGGCGAACAAAATGGAGATTGTTGTGTCAAAATGGTGTAAGAGACTTTATTTCAACCATCGTTAACAGGCTTTGGGGTACAAGGCAAAGGAGAAAAGCGGCTGCAAATATACCACTTGCACTGATCTGTAATCTTTATACTTGCATGATCTGTGTGCTTCTTTGCAAATTGTTGGTGGGACTTAAATGTCACATTCAACATAAGCATTATGACTGACAAAGAAAGAGTAGGTTGTTGGAGCCTCATACGTCGAAACCAATGGGAGAGTCCATCATATATACACATACATATACATACACACACACACACACACACACACACACAAACACACACACACACACAAACACACACACACACACACACACATATATATACATACATACATATGAATGTTTGTGTGTGTGTATGTGTGTGTGTGTTATAAGAAGAATGAGAGATTTAAGATGAATTCAAGATAGTTTCCAGGTGTTAGGCTACTATTGGTCAGCTAAGGTCATGTGATGTTAATGCTGTGGAAGTTATTTTCTTTATTTTCAGGCTCATGCACTTGGACAAGATGTTGACATCTTGTTGATGGATACTGCAGGTATCCATCACCTACACATCCTCCAAATCCACATCCCAATCTGTAGCAGCTGAAATCCAACCAACAGCCCACGTAAGGGATTCTGCTTCTCAAAGGCTGTAGTTTGTAGAGCCACCCTCACACCATTGGAAGGCATCACAAAATACTACATAGACATAACACCTCCCTCAGGTGCAGTGTTAAGGAAAACTCCACCTCCTTGTCCCTATTCGTTTGGAGACTCTGTGACCATCAAACAACTTTTCCAACATCAAATGGAGAGTCATTGATAGGGTCTCACCTTACTCACCTAGAACTTGCAACTGCCAACTGACTCTACTCCACATACTCCTCAAAACAGCAGTACTCATTAAAAGGTAGAATGACCTATCTTATTGTTGCCATCAGAGGTACAACCTATTGATGAATTTCAAGCTACAAACAGCTAAAAATCCAGATATACTACCCTAAGCCTAGCCATTCTATACACAAAAGAAGGGCATAGACTACAGTCCACCCATTTTGATCACTCAATCTCAATGGTAACCCAACATCATCAAATTTGGTTACTCTCACATAAAGACTGCAGCTACTAATGGGTTAATACTACATTGAACGATAACTGACATACTGACCTGCACCAGTATCCCTCCCTACCATGTGCAGTGTCCAATAAAACGAACTAATGACACAGTAAACATTATACTGGAGCTTGCTGCCAAAGTTACACCAGTGGCCTCCTAATATTTTGTCCAAACATGTAGAACTAAAAATAAAGAAATAGCTGGTGTCAGTACCACAGCATTAGCACCACATGATCTGGGTTAGTCAATAAGTGGCTTAACAGCTTAATAACTAGAAACCATCTTGTATTTGTCTCATACTCTCACTTTTTTTATAAATACCTGATTAGAGGAACATGTCTTACACACATGCAAAACTTGGAATTTAATGGAACTGAATTTGATTATTAAATATATGTATATAATAATAATAATAATAATAATAATAATAATAATAATAATAATAATAATAATAATAATAATAATAATAATAATAATAATA
>NC_068983.1:160599218-160607293 GCF_001194135.2 Octopus bimaculoides
ACGTAAAATACTGTCTATGTGATCTCAAATTTTAAAGCAAACACATAATTTTCTTATGGTTTCTTAAACATTCACTAGAACAAAACTGTACAAATCCAAATATATGGTACCCTAGGCATAACACCTACATGAACTTCTAACTTGTTGTCTCTTGAGGTCTCTGGGTGAGACTTGGATCCAACTTGTACAAATGCAAAGCAAAAGTCAAACATAAAATAATAATAATAATAATAATAATAATAATAATAATAATAATAATAATAATAATAATAATAATAATAATACAATCCCTTAAAATTTGAAATGGGAAGAATTTGGAGCATGAGAGCAGTAAAAGTCATGCCTATTATAATTGATGCATTGAGAACAGTAAGCCAAGATATAGACAAATGACTGAAGGAGATTGAAATAGATTGCCCAGTGGAGCTCTTAGAGAAAGTTTGTCTCTTAGGGGCAGCAAAGATTATCAGGAGGGTTCTAAGCACTTAAAAGACTGCTGAAAACTTGTGGATACCTAAGGTTGCAGGTAGTAACCTGCTACCTATATAATTCCTGCCAGGAATAAGATTAAACCTGAACCAAACCAAAATAATAATAATGATAATAATAATCTTTTCTACTATAAGCACAAGACCTGAAATTTTGGTGGGTAGGGTCTAGTTGATTATATTGACCCAGTACACAACTGGTATTATTTTTATCAATCCCAAAAGAATGAAAGCAAGGTTTGACCTTGGTGGAATTTGAACTCAGAACATAAAATATAATCATAAAAATAATATTAATAAATGTAATAAATCGAATTCAATGAATTTTCTCAACTTAATTGCAAAGTTATAGAAGCTAAAAAGAATACAGTTTGTTTTAAGTAAACAAACTATCTCAATAGCAACTCTTCTGTTCTAGTGCTTTGCCATGAAATGTAAAATGATGTCTTCCATAATTCAAGTCTCGAACATGTCATTTATACATGGCAACATTGCCTGAATTTTCTATTTTGTTGTCTGACAAGGAATTTCATAGATTTGTTATCTGCAGCTTGAAAAAACTGTGTTCACGTTGCTATTTGATTATTTCTAAATATCATCATTGCACTGCATTTATTTGTTATTTGTAAATATCGTTGTTGTCATCATCAACACCATCAGCGTTGTTGATGTTGTCATCGTCATTGTCATCATCATCATCACCATCATCATCATCATCATCATCATCATCATCATGCGATGCATATGGATGACGACAGCTGTGTAAAGAAGTGCTGAGCTCTAACTGTGGAGGGAACCTGTGGAAGAGATGGATGCAGGAAGACATGGAATGAGGTGATGAACCATGATCTTTGATTGTTGGGCCTAACAGAGGTCATGGCAAGTGACCGAGGCCTTTGGCAATATGCTGTACTTGAGAAGACTCATCAAGCCAAGTGAAATAGTATTCATGGCCATTGCTGGTGTCATGTAAATGGCATCCGTGAAATCATAATTGTGGCCATTGCTGGTAGCATGATCTTTGAATGTCAGGCCTCATGGAAGCGATGACAAGTGACCAAGACCTTTCATGATATGCTGTGCTTGAGAAGGTGGGTGTTGCCAGTCTCATGTAAATGGTACCCATGGAATTGTAATTGTGGTCATTGCTGGTGTCATGCAAACGGCACCTGTACCAGTGGCACTTATAAAGCACCCATTACATTTTTGGAGTGGTTGGCATTAGCAACCATGCCAAATTAGAGTGGAACCTGGTACAACTTTCCAGTTTACCAGTTCCAGTCATACTGTCTAACCCATGACAGCATGGAAAGCAGACGTTAAATAATGATGGTGATGATGATGGTGATGATGGTGATGATCATTACTCTCATCATCATTAACTTCATAATCGTGGTTGTCATCATCATCATTCCACTGCACCAGTTTATAGTGTGACTCACACATTATGGTCTGTGTATTCTAATTAAATGTTTATATATTATAATAACAGTTTTGCAGAAGATGTCCATAATACATAATAAAGTAGTAGACAATGATTATGTTTTTCTTTTTTTTTTATCTCTCTCTTTTAAGTTTGATAGCAACATTTGTATCATGTTAATTTGTGCATTTGTGCTTTTATATTAATTCCAGCACACATGTTATTCTAAGGATCATTTCTGCTTTTTCATTTTCTATATTGTAAATATTTTTATTTCAAAGTCATGATATCAAAGAAGTTTGTTTTTATTCCTTCTGTTTGAATACACAAGCATGTTGACAGTAATGTCTCTCGTATGCCGTAGCTGTGTCAGTTTTTAGGCACTCTCTGTAATGGTATGCTGGTACCAGATGTTTCTGTCCTAAATTAAATATTGGCAAACTTTTTAATATACTTTGTTGCCAAATGTAGTTTGTAAATATTTAAAGTCAATTTTCTGTATACAATGTTTTTACTGTCTGTTGTAAGAGCTACTTTCCTTTTTAATGATGGCATTTAATTAATTATTGGAAAACAGATACTGGTGTTTTTTTGCTAAAAGGAAACCACTAGTTCCATCTATTAATTCTTAGCATTATTATTTATTCAATGAATTAATTAATCTATTATTATTATTATTATTATTATTATTATTATTATTATTATTATTAGTAGTAGTAGTAGTAGTAGTAGTAGTAGTAGTAGTAGTAGTAGTAGTAGTAGTAGTAGTAGTAGTATTGCTATTATTATTATTTTCTTTGCACAGCTTCTAACGCTGGAGATGTACTACGGTGTCAGCTGTTCACTACCAGTGAACTAAGGTAACACCTCTTATTTTTCAAGCACCTTCCGGAGTATTCAACTCTTATTGCAGCCCCTATTTGTTCCATGCACTTCTCAAGATTTTTACTCATTGTTTCCAGGGCTCTGACAATTATTGATATTACTACCACCTTTTTCATCGACCACAACAGCTCAACCTCCCAAGCTAACCTGTCATATCTATCGACTTTTCTTTCTTCCTTATCGCACACCTTGTTGTCAGCTGGGCATGCTATATTATTATTATTATTATTATTATTATTATCATCATCATTATTATTATTTTATTATCATTATCATTATTATTATTATTATTATCATTATTATTATTATTATTATCATTATTATTATTATCATTATTATTATTATTGTTATTATTATCATTACCATTACTATTCTTGTTATTATTATTATTATTATTATTATTATTATTATTATTGTTGTTGTTGTTGTTATTTATAGCTCAAATATCTATTCTTCTTTAATTTAGTTTGCATCTAAATCCATCCACTGAAAATAATATAGGGATATAAATTTGTGAAAGATGTGGCAAAAATGAAGAGAAATGGGAGGAGAAGAAAGAAATAACAATATTTATTCTTTTTTTTATTGAATGACTTTTAACATTTTCGTTTTTCTTGTAAGAACAACGGTCAACTATAGATAAGTTTTGGTCATATTCTGACTTCATCAATGAAGCATAGTTTTCTCTAGACTTGATTTTGATAGTAACTAGTCAATTGCTTCATCAACTAACCACCCACTCAGTAAAATGACATAATTGGCTGAATATGCCACACACATGCAAACTCTGAATGTTATTCACAGGTACAATCCATCTAATGATCTTCTACATAGTTTTAGTCTACCTAATTTCACTTACAAGTCTCAAGTCAATTCAAGTCTATGGTGAAATATCTTTGTCTAAGATGCCAAGATGCCACACGTTGTGATCAAATCTAAGACTTTATGCTTGCAAAACAAACTAGTTAACTAGTGGCTAATAACCACTCACTTATACCTGCATCATTTCCAACATAGTTATACAAGAAACACTAACTAAATGTTTAAGTGTATTGTGGTTACCAGAAAAATGAAAATAATATTAGTCCTTGACAAATAAGGATTTATGCAATCTAATGGTAATTATTCCATATAGCTGTAATTTGGTAGAATTATTAGAACATCAAACAAACTATAACTCATATTATCTGTTCCAGCTTTTTGCATCTCATTTTCAAATCCCATATCACAGCTTTGTTTAATGCAAACAAATGTAAGACCTAATATACAATTACCAAAATACAGAGTTTTTCTCCTCAAGAGGAAATTCCTAGAGAAAGCTATTGTGTGCCTATATTAGCTACACATCAACACACAACATAGTGAATACAGTGCACTCTTGCAAAAGTGACCTGCATAGTCAACAACAGCTCACTCTGTTACTAACACCTGAAAAATACCACTGTAATTGCAGAGTACATTTGAAAACCAAAAGGAAAATGAGAGACATATACACACACACATATATATATATATATATATATATATATATATATATATATATATATATATATATATATATACGACGGGCTTCTTGCAGTTTCTGTCTACCAAATCCACTCACAAGGCTTTGGTCGGCTCGAGGCTATAGTAGAGGACACTTGCCCAAGGTGCCATGCTGTGGGAATGAACCCAGAACCATGTGGTTGGTAAGCAAGCTACTTACCACACAGCCACTCTTGTGCCTACAATGAGAGCCCAGAAGGCAGTTGATGCAATTCCAAGGCTGTAGTTTATGAAGAAGAGTTGGTGCAGTAACAGCAGCTACAGCAGTAATTGCAGCAGCAGCAACAACAACAGCTTTACCAACAATGTAAGGACACATACATAGAAATATGTTGGATCAACAGAAGGCCCTTTTAAGTGGTGACTATACAACCACAGGTCTTCTTTTAGGATCTCAAAAAGGTGTCATACTACATCTTTGGCCAAATACATATGGTGTTCAAAAGAAGGGAGAATGCCATACAGAATTAGATGGAAGCTTCTAGAACAGCCTGGACTTTACTTCAATGGAAGCAGATGATGCAAACTTTGCCTGGCTAATAGGGAAAAACTCCTAAAAAACTTATTTGATATAGGGGCCATCTTAAAATCAGGTGTTTAGTTGGTGAGATATAATGAGAGATAATTCATGTTGGAGTCATCGGCTTCTCTGTTTGCTGACCAGTGAATGGAAAATGTACATAAACTAATCTTTTTGGACATAACTGGAACCATTCAAAAGGAGATAACTCTGTCTTACTCAGAAGGAGATTCTGCTTTGAAGAGTTTCATTTCAGAGGCTTTTTTCACAACCATACTGATCATGACTGTATTCTTACCTCCATTAGTAAAGAAGTTATGTGTCTCCAGCCAGCAGGTTTGATGAGTTGCCTGTATTGCTAAGAGCAATGATAAATGTGAAACCAATAGTAACTCACCATACCATTTGGTGGATAAATATTATTTGGGGATGAACAATATTATCAATGATTGCAATTAGCAAACATTCCACATAAATATGTTAGTATTCTATATTCATTGCTTGATAAAGATTACATGAGACATAGCTTTATCCAACATAGAAGCAGGTTACCAACATTTTTTTGGAGAAAGCCTGAAAATTCTGAGTTTTTGCATGAACCTATTGGTAGCATTGCTAATCCACAAATTATATATACGATATACATATAGATATTATATAACACACACATGCACATGCACACACACACACATGCACACACACACACACATACACACACTCAACCAGATATATAAGCATAGTGTCTTACACTCTCACCCTAAATGCTTTGAGAGTTGAACTCAAATACTAAATGAAACCAAATATGTAAACAAAACAATACATATGTGTGCAAGTATCTGCATGTGTGTGTGTGTGTGTGCGTGTGTGTGTGTGTGTGTGTGTGTGTGTGTGTGTGTGTGTGTATGTACATATGAATGGCTGTGCAGCTGCTCTGGTATGTTTGCATGGCTTCATTGTTGTGTCTGTGTGTCTGAATCTTCCTGTTAGTTTTCAACCATTTGTTATTTATTAACAATTCTCTTGTGTAACTGGTAGACCTCATTTCAGACCACTAACATGAAATGAAATTAGAAACACTTTTATTCACCAGGAATCAAACAAAATTCAATTAAAATGTAAAACTGTCTTACATCAAATGTATCTTGCTGATTACTTGCCAAACAGACAATTAAAATATTTTGCATAAAATACTTTTACGGAATTTCTCAAATGAATATGCTCATCCAAATTGTATTTCATAACTGCTTTTCATATCTATGTAATTATTTATGAAAATAATATCATATGAAGTAGATCAATAATTTTCTTAACATTGTGATTGATGTAATATAAATCATAGATAATGGAATCTAAAACACAAAGACAACAATAAAATTCCTCAAATACATATTTTATAATGTTGGTAGAGAGAATTCATTTATTCTTACATGTTATTAATTAATATCTAGATTTAATGCATTAGAAATTAAAACAATTTCAAGTTAAAGGTCAAATTAGGAAGCAACTTTCAAGCCAATCTCAGAGACCATATTTTTTATTCTTCCTACTTCTATTATTGAAATTTATGCAATGACCTTACCTAATGCCAATCTTTTCTTTGTCCTCAGATGCAAATGAAAACCAATATTATGATTAGGTTTTATGGGATTTTTTTCTCTCTTTTTAAACCAAGGCAAAAAGAAAATTTCTACTACCTTGAATCGTATATCTCCTTGAACATTAACTTCAGGGAGAAATTTGATTCTCTAGCCTCAGGGAAAAAAATAAATTGATAAGATATTTTTTGTTCATTTTGTGGGAATAATAAAGAATTATAAGTAAATCTAACCAAAAATAATGGAAGTTTCTGATAAATGTTATGACCAATCTAATGTGTAAATTTTCTCAAATTAAAAAAAAATGGAATATTGAAGTTCGTTTCTGCAATTCAAAACAACTCACAAATATTCTATTATACTAACCTACCAAAATATACTCAAGTTCTTCAATATCGTTATTCCAAAGGAATTGGTGGAGTTATTTTGAGAAAGAAATAATCAAATTCCATTTCACACTTGTATGAATTTCAGGCAACCAATACTTATAGATCATGTCTGAAATCTGATGTTGCCTCCATGTCTGTGCAATTGCTGTGTCAGTGAGGTAGTTATATGTTACATCAAATACATATTTATATATAGATATGCTACAGAGAGCTACATCAGAATGTAACATGTTTCAGAATGTGATGGCAATATTGAAATTGATGCCAACTGCTTGCTTCTGTAACTGTCTCCATGCTGCCTATAAATCAAAGCCACCTAAGTATCATTTTAAACTTTTAAAGAAAGGTTAGAACTGTACGAAATGTTACTTTGTTTTTACTTCCATGTAATAACTTGGTATTTAAAGCCAAATCGACACCACTCACAATCACCACTCACCACTCACACTCACCACTCACCACTCACAATCACCACTCACAATCACCACTCACCACTCACAATCACCACTCACCACTCACAATCACGTGATTACAAGAAGTGATATTGACATCATCACTCACAATAAAAATCAATTATCAGTATATAATTGATTGTAATTATCACTAGTGTGAATAGCAACAATGTCAGCAGTAACAGCCTTATCATTACCAATAATATCTGTTATTAATATCAGTAATATTGATTTATTTTGACTCAATGCCAATTTTTGTAGGCGAGAAAGGTATAATTGATTAAAATGACCTCAGGATATTGTATTAACCCTGGAAGAATGAAAAACTTGGGAAATATTGGCAGAATTTGAACTTAGAATATAGAAGTATGAAACTAAATATATATTTAGTCTGGCAATCCACTCACTAAGCTGCTTTTGGCATCATCATCATCATCATCATCGTTTAACGTCCGCTTTCCATGCTAGCATGGGTTGGACGATTTGACTGAGGACTGGTGAAACCGGATGGCAACACCAGGCTCCAGTCTGATTTGGCAGAGTTTCTACAGCTGGATGCCCTTCCTAACGCCAACCACTCAGAGAGTGTAGTGGGTGCTTTTACGTGTCACCCGCACGAAAACGGCCACGCTCGAAATGGTGTCTTTTATGTGCCACCCGCACAAGCCAGTCCAGGGGCACTGGCAACGATCTCGCTCGAAAATCCTACAGGAGCCAGTCAGGCGGTACTGGCAACGGCCACGCTCAAAATGGTGCATCTCATGTGCCACCCGCACAA
>NC_068983.1:160609242-160621210 GCF_001194135.2 Octopus bimaculoides
GAACACATTTCTCTCCTACAACATCACTATTCTCTCTCGTACACTGTCTTACAACACGAAATACCTCGAGTCTTTGGTCCTCACGGCGCAGAACATTGGCAAATCTTTCCTTATCTGCTTCCCCTCTGGCTAAATAAACCTGTCGCCTAGCCTCCCTTCTGGCACATTGGTACAATTCCCTGCTACCACCGTTCTTCCAGTCCTTCCAAGCTTGTTTCTTTTGTCTAATAGCCCTGTCTACCTCCTTGTTCCACCACCACGTTACTCTGGGTTGGGAGGGGACCTTACACCACCCACAAATCTGGTCGGTGGCTTTCAACAGGTTGTCCCGCAGAAATCTGATAAAAGTAATATTAACATTTCCATCATTTTCCACATTAATATAAGCCTTAATAATGTTAACAACTAATATCATATGAAAAGTATTGTTGTTGTTCCTGCTATTGTTGTAGTTGTCATTATTATTATATATTCCGTAGTCTTATTTTTATCATGTGCTTTCACTGCACTGCCAAGTGAAACTCTGCATGCTTTGGGTATGTGCTGTGGTTTGTTTTGGGGTTGGTATTTTCACTGTATTGAAAGTGCTTTAAGAAGTATGGGTGCCGTGCCTCGTAGTGCTGTTTTCTGTGTGTTATATCTACTCATAAGTCCTGATGTTTCTGTTAGGTATTTTTCTGCATGTTTTTAATCATACCTAATGTACTTATTATCATAAGGATTGTTTTAGTTTTTAGGCTTCATGTTTGGGTTATCTCTATCTCCAGATCTTTGTAATTCAAGAGTTTCTCCATTTCTTTTAGAGATACATTGTCATCTGCTGGGATTGATACGTTGATTACAAGGCACTGCCAACTGTATCTGGTTATTACCTGCGTATATTGGCATATCTCAGAGTATGGTTGCTTTGTCATTTTCAGAGTCTTTTTATGCCGATACCATCCTTTTTCTTTTATCATTCCATAGTGTTGGCATAGCTTCCAGTGTATACAGATCCCAACTCTGTCATGTCTGTGGATATATTCCTTCTTAGCCAGAACTGGGCTGCCAGTGACAATATGATTTATTGTTTCTTTCCCATCACCACATATTCTGCAGTTACTTATAGTATTTTTCTTCCTTATGTATTTCATTATGGTTTCTGTGGAGAAGCTTTGATCTTGTGCTGCAATTAAAAATCTTTCAGTCTCTAGTTTGAGCCATGAGTTTTTCAAACATTGTGAAGATTTTACTTTGTCTATTTCTTCACTGTTTAGCTTATCCCAGTATTTCCCATGTAAGGGCTTTTCTTGCTTTCGTTTTATCATGGAATTTTGTTGTTCCAGTTTTAGTTTAGATTTCACTTGCTTTACAGCTTTTGTTATTTTCTCATTTTCGTCATAGTTCTCAGGTACTATGACCACTTACTTGTATTTTCCAGCTTCTTTAGAAATAGGAAACATTTTTGTTTTGCTCATTTTGTGGCTATTTGTATTAGTTTTTCTTGGTTCTGATCATCATCATGAAAAATCTCAGCTTTATTTCACTGGATATGATGGAAAGTGTCAGTAGACTATGGTGATCCTTGTTTACTGATTGTGCTTCAAGAACCCTGCAGAGAACTCTTGCAATTCCAAGCACACATTTGCTTCAATCTTTTTGAGCCATGTTGGTAGTTGGGTACTGATATTCCCAAGTGTACCATTCACTATTGTTATCATGTTCCCTTTCTTCATTGTCCACAACCTGCATACTTCCCACTTTAATTCATCATAGTTCTTCACTTTTCATTCTTCTTTCTCATCAGTCCTGTTGTCACCAGGACATGCTTTCATTACAACTATGTCAGATTTTTTATCTTTTACTTGATAGTCACACTCAATCATTGCATCCCACAAGATTTTGCAATCCTCATTCTCAGTAACCCCTGAGATTTAGTCATACCACATCTTTGATTTTTTTAGGCCGTAATTTCCACAAAGCTCCCAATGGATCATTCTTGCCACACTGTCGTGTCACATTTTGTATTCATGTTGTGCCAATTTCGAGCATTCACTAACAATGTGCCATACTGTTTTACCCCTCTTAACACACATTCTGCATTTGTCACTCCCAGTTGTTTTCTTATTCTTGTTCCATACTTAAGTGCTTCTGTTTCTATCTTCAAGTCACTCCTCCCCCATCAATAACCACCAGCCTTCTGTATTTGCCTTTGCACTCATATCTCTTGCACACTAACTGAACATTTTTTTTTCCTTCCGATGTCATTTTTTTTTCTATGCTCTTTTCCTTATTAAATTTCTCTTTCTCCAAAAATTATCAGTTTCGATGATGCCTGATTTCACATGCATCAACAATGGTCCTACTGAATTTTTTGCATACCACCCTAAACTGTTTTCCTCTGATTCAACACAATCATGACAACTGGTCAAATCTCTCCCACACTTTCTTCTGGAAAAGTACAACTAATCAGTGTCACTTTTGGGATGAAATACTCCATACAATAGGAATAATTTCTGTTTCTTCTTATCCATACTCATCAGTTCATCATTCTGCTAGTTTATGATTCCAGCATGAAAGATTTCTTATATCTACATATCTAAAATGCTGAATCTGTAGATTCGTTTAAACATTCATTAAGATATGCTGTGCCATAAGGTGATACTTGAAAATAAGTGACTGGGAGTACTTTAAAAATAATAACAGCAATAGCCTGGGTATTTGCAATAGTTAGCATGATAAGGTATCCATCCATCACTTGGAGAAAATGTTAAATATTTGTATTGTGCTATAAGCATTATAGTGGGCCCCGGCTGAGAGACTGAACGCTCTAGGCCTAACTAACCAGGCAACAGAGTAATTCAGTAAAAGAACAGTGATTTGCAGTGATGAGTTGAAATCTTCTAATGACATTTTTAATTAGGGTCTGATTTAGACTAAAATATTTTAAATTAAAGAAAAAAGCAAGACTCAATGATGCAGTTATGGCACCATCACTAGTAATATTACAAAGTAGTAGCAGAAATACCATCATTCTTGCCTTCAAAACTTATTTATGTTTGTTTTCTGCTGTCTGAAAATGTTATATTTAAAACATTATTATTCATTCTTTGGCATTGTCATGGAGATACATTCCAACAATTCCCACCTTTTGGTTTAAGGTTAAATGCAATAATCAATCATTTTTGTGAAATGACATTTTTCTCCCTTCTGTTAGACTTTTTTCTTTTTAATTCTAAAAACAACATTACCTTTTAGAATCTTTTTCAATTTCTTTTTTATACTTCTATTAATTCTAAAGAAAACAGACCTAGTAATTTTTTTCTTTGCTTTAATCTTAGTAAGACTTCATTAAAATGAAAACTTATATTTTAAGCAAATGGTAATACTATGGATGCAACTTCTGAAGAAGTTTAACAAGGTTCTAACTTTACTATATCAGGTATAATAAAAAAAATGAAATTTACATTATAAAACGAGTTGTATTTCTCTGTCCATCCATTACAAATTAATCTCAGATTAAAATGATATTCAATTTATTTAAAGTAAACGAAATAAAAACAATGTATTATACAATTTATTCATTGAATTCACATATACAATGTAAGGAAAAATAAGGTTTGTGTTTTATTTTTGATCAAAGTTTATTTTTCCAAACATACCACAAACAAAAAAAAATTACTATGACTATTTTACTTTCAAGTACAACAATAGATGGTGTGATAAAAATGAAAAGATAAAGATGGAGAGACTAGAAGAAGAAAGAGAAAAGTAATAGAAATAGCAATAGATTTACTAAAACCCTCAGTAAAATAGTCAATTCTGCTGCAAGCCTATTTTCATTTACTGAAATGCTGTTCCTTCTACTACTTGAATCTACTTATTTTTGAGCTGAGTAAACTATTTACAAAAAAAGCTTTCAATCAATAAAGCAGTCAATTCTGCTGTTTGTAAGGTAAATATATTATTTTCCACTTAAATATTTGTTGATATACAACAATTGTAAAATTTTAAAATGTCATTAAAAAAATTCATTATTGTGAATAAAAATAATTCACTGAAACTCGTTAACCACATTGATTATGCATGAGGAAGTTTTGGCTCAAATATTTCATCTTATGTTGTGAACAAAATTATTATTAAAAAATTCTCATTGCCATTTATCATCTGTCACAGATATTACTAATATACACACATATTCACAAATGTGATATTGTTTATGTAGTCATTCAGCTTGCTAGAAATAGTGGCCACGTCTTCATAAAATCAGCAAGGAATGATAAAAACAGAATCTTGTTTAGGTTCTATTTTCACTATTATGATGTTTCTTTATTAAGATGGCAGAAACTGAAAGAAGCCCGTCATCATCATCATCATCATCATCATCGTTTAACGTCCGCTTTCCATGCTAGCATGGGTTGGACGATTTGACTGAGGACTGGCAAGCCAGAAGGCTGCACCAGGCTCCAATCTGATATGGCAGAGTTTCTACAGCTGGATGCCCTTCCTAACGCCAACCACTCCGAGAGTGTCATATATATTTATATATATACATATATATATATATGTACATATGTATGTGTGTGTGTCTATGTCTGTGTTTGTTCCCCATCACCACTTAGCAACTGGTGCTGGTGTGTTTACAGCCCCGTAACTTAGCAGTTTGGCAAAGAGAGACCGATAGAATAAGTGCCTGGCTTAAAGAAGAAATTAATTTTTTCAACTAAAATCCTTCAAGATGATGCCCCAGCATGGCCGCAGACAAAAACTGAAACAAGTGAAAGAAAAGAAAAATGTCATCTACGTAAATGTAAATTTTGTAAAATATATTTGCTGAATTTGCAGAAAATAGAATAAAAGGTTTTGAAAATATATGTTTTTAGTTAAAAGAAGCTTATTTATTAAGCCTTTGTTCAGAAAGGTAACCTACATTTCAATAATTCACCTAATTAAAAAGTATCTAATATAAAATCTATTTTTCTGAATATAAAAATAGAAGGAAAGCTAGTAAGTTTTGATTCTTTTAAAACTCTTTGTAATTGAACTGAATATATTAAAGATAGTATTTTAAATGAATAAACATTTTAAATTTAAAATGTTGCTATCTTCATATCTGTGATGCCATTGGTATCAAACTAGTAATGATAATTTGACCTTTAAAATATTTTTATTTGACCATTTGTTTGTTTGTTCATTTAACATCCACTTTTGGTGGGGTTGAACAGGAACTTATTTAAAGCAGGATTTCATAGCCAGCTGCTCTTCCTGTCACTAACACTTAACTGTTCTTCACATAAGTGATTTCACATTTTGCTTTATTCCTAAGATATTCAAAGTATTGAGTATTATGTCAGTATTTATGCACATTTGTATGCACACACACACACACACACTAGTGTACACACTCACATATACACACAGGCACACACACATACACACACATATACTCACATACACCCACAATATGTGTGTGTAGGAAACTTGTCTCACACGTAAAAAACACCCACTACACTCTTGGTGTAGTTTGCGTTAGGAAGGGCATGTCAAATCTGACTGGAACCTGGTACAGCTCTCCAGCTTACCAGTTCCAGTCAAGCCATCTAACCCATGCCAGCATGGAAAGCAGATGCTAATTGAGGATGATGATGATGATGATGATGAATTTTCTGAACAAAGAAAAAGGACTAGTTTGTATTCTTTGTTACTTATTAGTTCTTAGATCTTTGCCATTTTGGTGTTCAAGCATTTGAATACATAGTAACTGGCTGCCTTTCTTAATGCTAACTTCTCAACTATGAAGGAAAAGTAGTTTCTAATTTCAATTAAGTTAATGTTTTTTATTAACTAAAATTGGTGGGAGTGTCTGAAATAGAGATCAGACTAGAAATGATTAAAAAAAAAAAAAAAATTTTTTATTGACTTCTAATATTAATTTTTTGTTCATGTTTAATATTACTTCCATTTCAATTTTAAATATATTTTAGAATTTCATTTTCAAGTATGAAAACATCACACTTTTACCATTTCGAAATTTAACTATTAAAAGAAAACAAATCTGAAAGAACAGAATTTTTACTGAAATTTTTATTTCTGTAGATATATGTAAATATTCTTTCTAATTATTGGCACACAGCCAGTAATTTTGAGGGTGGGGGAAGCAAATTGCATCAACCCCAGTGCTCCACTGGTACTTACTTCATCAAACCTGAAAGAATAAAAGTTGAAGTCAATCTTAGCAGAGTTGGAACTCACTATGTAAAGCCTGAAAAAATGTTGCTAAGCATATTTTCCAGAGCACTAATGATTCTGATAGCTTGTGGCCTTAGATAAAAAGGTAAAGACACCCTTCGGTCATGAATGACCATGGGATTGCACCTAGAAAGTTCCCTTCCAAGGTACAAGTCCAGGCAAGGTTGTTCATGGAAGACCAGCAGTCGCTCATGCATGCCAGCCTCCCCTCTCCATGCCATCGATGTTATTCAAGGGAAAGGCAAAGGCGAGTACAGCTTGGCAGCAGTAATGTCACAACTTATTTCTACAGTTGAGTGAACTGGAGCAATGTGAAATAAAGTGTCTTGCTCAAGAACACAACACACAGCACAGGAATCAAACTCACTACCTTATGATTGTGAGCCTGACACTCTAACCACAGAGCCATGTACCTTCACTACATTTATATACTAGCAAATGCACCCGCTCTTTGAATGGTTTAAGTTGCTTTGGTAGCATTTTTTTCACCAAATAATTGAACTACCGAGAAGGTTTATGAGTAGCACGGCAATCTATGTTTCTGATTAACCTAGGAATGGAAAATCAAATTGAAGGCTGGTTATTGTGGAGGTCATTGCACTTTAATGATCATAGAACATGTAAGTTTGCAAGCAATGCAAATTAGAGCTACTGAAGTGGTTGGGGAGTAGATTATGGATAATGACTACAAAATATAGTTGTTTTACATGAAAGCGAAATTTCTTGTCAGAAACAGCCACATAAACAGTGTAATGAAATTAAAGGAAGACATTGAAACTTCCCTTCTGTGAGTTTACTTTTTTCAACAGCAAAGGGAGCTATTTTTTTGGAGAAATAAGCTAACAAAAGCCCCTTTATTCTATCTTCCCACATAACCTGTACAGAAACTAACAGCGAATGTCACATGACGTTAAATTGGTATGGAGCTTTTGCTAGTGGTAGCAAAACTCTTATTGAAGGGTCGATTCTTTGGGATGAATCATATGTGATTGTTTAAAAAAGCCTAGAACAACAATGCTAAAATGTGTTTAGAAAATAGACAACAGTCGAAATATCATAATGGATAGGTAAATTAGCATCTCCAAAGTGAAACAACATATTGGTAGGTAAACAAATGTATCAACAAATAGAAGGGAACATCACCTTTCAAGTAACTCAGAATAGGTAAAGGTAAGCTTACCAAAGTTAATGCAGTTTAAATATGGAGATTTGTTTGGTATTGGATATTCATTGCATACAGTGTTCCTAGTCAATTTAATCACCGTGGCAGGTGGACAGTGGAAGTAAATGAACAAATTCCTTTCACTTTTGTAAAAAGATTAAAAAAGTATGGAAGACCCTGCATACAAAAAATTATGTCCATTTATGTGGGAGCCTTGGGCAAAATGTTATAGTGCATGACCATCCTTGAGATATAAGTAATGTGTGTGTAAAGTTTGGTGAAAATTGGTTGAGAATTGTGAAAATGTATGTGTTAGTCATTATACACACATATACTTTGATTTATATATACTAGATATGACCTTAAATATGTATAAACATATCAGCTATTTATCAATTGTTGTGATTGCTGTCTAGCCCCAGATCAACCCTAATAGAGCACACTTATGATCAAACACATTTCAGCTCTTCAGAACTCATTCTTTTTCAAGTATCTTATATCTAATATTACATCATACAGTCATAATGTATAATGGAAGAACAGTACCTTTGATAGGATGGTATATCCAAGTCTATTTCAGGACAACTTGTCTGTTACTCACACCCACATGGCATGCTACTCTCACCTTGGCACTGCATGGACTATTTATATGTAGCAGCATACCATTTCCTGGGCAACTGAGCATAGTTAGGTTGGCTAAACCAGCTTGAGGAGAGATGATGAGTCTGAAACTCTTGGTGAAATTCTTTAAAGGTTTGTCATTTTACGCATGTGCAAACTGGATCTTTGGTGGACATTGGGGAAGAAATCTGTCAATGGTCAAGTTTCAACAAACGGAAAAGTGATATTCAGTAATATCATGGTGGGGTACTTATCACAGAGCATGGAAAGAAATGCAGACTGCTTTGATCATTCCGTGCATCTCACATGATTGCTGTTGCCTTGGCAATGCTTTGCTCCTGAACAAGGAGGTAACTGATGAGAGAATGAGGCTGAACATCCAACACCACTCTCTATCATTATAATCAATGTGCAACACAAGTTAAAACTATAAAAGCTTTGTGAGAAAGCAAAGAAAGATACAAAATAGCATATGACTTTGTAGTATCATTGTTTTATTATAGAAGTGTTGCCTGCATTTTGCATGAGAATATCATGTGACTTAACTTGATAGTCACATAATGAAGACAGTTTAACATGGCAGCCCTTTTCTGTGTCAAAAATGCTTTCTTTGATGATATCTGAGGTGAGTAGGACAGAAGAAAGAAAGAAAGAGAAAGCTGACTGCTATCAGTGAACCAAGATCCAACAATCTTGTACAAAAACTTATAAAATATTTCAAATAAATCTGGGTTATCAGTTATGTGTGAATCCATGTTTAAAGCAAGCAAAATACAGGTATTTGAAGGGGGTAGGACAACTTCTATGATTGAAAATGACCACAAATCAAGAATGGGTGCAACTTCAGTTTTACTTCATTTTTCAATTGATAAAGGCCAGCAGAAGTAAGTGGTTGTATGTAATTACTTTAATAAGCATTTTACTGTGGGATCCTGTTAATAATTTTGAGCAAGCTTATCTGTCCAGGGTAATAGATACAATCTTCCTTGCAATAGCAATTTCTTGTAAATGATGACTTGAAAGTTATAATAATTTTTTAAGACTAAAGGGTGTTATTTAACAGAAATTGGATCCCTATTTCTAGTGGGTCAATCAGCCTCTTAGATGCTTCAGTAACAACCAGAAATGTAAGGTTGTTTCTGTACTCTTGTAAGTTAGAGTCAGTGAAATTATAATTTATTGTTGCTAACTTTACTGCTCTAATCATCATCCACTTTAGCACTACCTTCAAATGGCACTCAGTTACCTTTAGCAGGGTTCTCTCTGTTGCAAGCATTCAAGCCAGATCTCAGGTTTAAGGATAACATTCTCTCTTCATCCACCTATCTAAGAGGCACTCAAAAAATCGTGGATATTATCCTTTTCCTTCAAATATTTTTTTTTAAATTAAATTATGATTTAGCAATATATTCACAAACCTCCATTGTAATAACATCCAAATAGCTAAGATGGATTACACTTTCACTTATCTCTATAATTATCTCTTTAATTTTATGATCTATAATTCAATATCTAACTTCAATAGAGTAGTGTTAATTTTATAACTGATTTAGTAACATGACAATAATCAATCTTCTTCAATAGTGAAATAATGAAGACTAATATACCACATAGGTTACAGTTTAATTCATCCCTATAATCATATATTTCTGTTGAAGGTTACAGAATAGCAGAAATGGTAGAGCAATATGTCTAAAAGCATTATAATATTTGGTTTAAAATTTCTTTGTTCTGAATTGACTTTGAATTTTATCCTGCCAACTCTAATAAAATAAATACCAGTTGTATAAATTTATACCTATCAATTCTGAGATATCTTTCTCATCCTTGAAATATCCCTTATTCCTCTAAGTGTGTAATTCCAGTCTATAGTTCTAATATCACTGCCTATTTAGCAACATTTTAACCACAGAATTGTCCCAAAACCTATACTGATAAAATACTTAAGTACTTATACTTCAACATGTAAGTAAAGTTGCTCTAAATTACTGATTGTCATATGTGGAAGAAAAGATTTGATTTAACTTAATGTTTAAAATATTACTAATCTTCACGGTTGTTGTATGTTAGAAATATACATAGCTTAAGGCACAGGCATGGCTGGTGCAGATGTGGCTGGGAAGTCCTGAAGTTTGCTTTCCAATCACATAGTTTCAGGTTCAATACCAATGCATAGCATCTTGGACAAATGTCTTCTACTCTAGCACAAGGTCAAACAATGCTTTGTGAAGGAATTTGATTGATGGAAATTGTAAGAAGCCTGCTATGCATAAATATGATTGTGTGTGTGTGTGTGTGTGTGTGTGTGTGTGTGTGTGTGTGTGTGTGTGTGTGCAACTACATCTCAATATTGACAACCCACAGTTTTACTTGAGTCAAATGTTGATATAATGCTTTTGACCCTTATTGGCATTCTGACTATGCAGTGGAATTCAAATTTCTTGATTGAAGAAAAGGTAAAGGTTCAAGACAGGAAAAGCATCCAACAGTAAAATTCTGCCTAAAATATGACAGCACAGAAAAATAAACATTAACTAAACAAACCTAAAGTACAGAAATTTTTCAAGAAATTTTACAGAAAATAATAAAATACATTAATGAAAATATCTTTCTGCTTTCTCTTTAAAATGTTTGTAAAACATCAAAAATAAAGTGGAGCATTTCTGTGGTAACAGCTAAATATAGTTATACAACTTTCATTTTAAAAGAGTAGAGGTCAGAAGAATCATATCATAGACATTTGACTAAGCAGAGCAGGAAGAAAAAGATTAGGTATGAAGAAGAATGAGATAAAACAAAGTGCTTCTATAAAAATAGATGAGGCACTTAGCAATGCATCGGAAAGAAGATAAATAAATTATTTGTGTGAGTCAAAAGTCAATGCTATTTAGAAGCCAAAAGATTTTCCACCCAAATCTCAATCCATTAAGGCTGACACAAACAAAAGAATATTTGTGATTCAATTGAAATTTAAACTATTTCCTCATATAGCTTTCAAAAAGGCACGAATCAATTCTGATATTCTCAATATATTTGTCTGTTTAAATGTTTCAGTATATATATGTAGCCATTTACATATGTATCATGGCCTGTGTGTTAGAATGAAGATGTGTACCTCTGTGTGTGTGTATGTGCGTGTATGTGTGTGTGTGTGTGTGTGTGTGTGCGTGCACGTGTGTAAATACATACATATGTATACATACATATATATATGAGGTAAGCTCAAACATGCATTCGCTTATAAACATAAGTACATATATATGCTTAATGTGTGTACATATATACACATACACACACATGCACACACACATATATACACACACATGTATACACACATACATACATACATACATACACACACACACACACACACACATACACACACATAGAGATATTTCCATGCATATTATGATATATCATCATCAGCAGCAGCATCATCATTTAACGTCCATCTTCTAGGCTGATATGGGTTGGATGGTTTGACATGATCCAAAATGCTGAAGGTTTGCTTTGAGCTCCAACATCAGCTTTGGCATAGTTTCTACTGCTGTATGCCCTTCCTGATGCCAACCACTTTACATATACTGAATATTTTTTTTTTCTTCATCTTGTGACACATTAACATGAACAATTAACTTACTTTCCGAAAATTGTCGAGAATTTTACATAATTAGGATACTGCCACAAATTATCTTTTTTATTTCACACTAAATATTCATATTATATAATAATTTTTCCACAGATACTCTTGGACTTATGTATGAATATTTACTTCAGGAATGGACTGCTGATGAACTAATCTGGACTTCTCCATATGATATTTCCATTATATTCTAATCAAAGATGGTGAGCTGGCAGAATCATATTTGCAGGCTTGATAAAATTTTTAGCAGTATTATTTATCTTAAAGTCTGGTATTTACTCTATTGATCACTTTTGCCAAACTGCTAAGTTGTG
>NC_068983.1:160621579-160624391 GCF_001194135.2 Octopus bimaculoides
ATATATATATATATATATATACATATATATATGCATATATATATATACATACATATACATATATATATATATATATATATATATACCCACACACACATACATATATATACATACACAACAGGTTTCTTTCAGTTTCAATTTACCAAATCTACTTAGAGAGTTTTTGTTTACCCAAAATTATAGTAGAAAAATATTTGCTTAAGGTGTCATGCAATGGGACAGAACCTAGAACCATATAGTTGGGAAGTAAATTTCATAACCACACAGCCACACCTGTATCTATAAACATCAATGCCCAGAGTATGTGCATATATTCATATATATATATATATATATATATATATATATATGTATGTATGTATGTATGTATGTATGTATGCATGTATGTATGTATATGCATACATATATAAGGAACAAATAAATGAATAAATAAAAAAAATTCTAATTTACTTATTTCAGATATGATATGTATATGAATATCATTACTATTAATACATATATTATGATAAGTAGTCTCATGCAAATCAATACATGATTGATAAATGTATTTCTTGTCTAGTGTACATATTGGATAAATCAATCTGCCACAATGTGCTGAATTGCATTATTCGTGTCTATACTTATATGTATTTCAATTGTACCAAATGGAATTTTCATTATTAGATTGACACAGGACATAGAAAGGTGTGGGAGGTTGGTAGCAAAAAAAAAAAATGATGGTTTCAGATTTAAATTATTAATTGCAAAAAATAAGTAAAGATTATGTATGTATGTGTGAATATACATATACGTGCATGTGTATGTGTGTAGATATATATACTATAAATATAAGCATATATATATATATATATATATATATATATATATATATATATATATATATATATATATATATATATACTTACATACATACATATATATATATATGTATATATATATATATACACATACATATATATATATATATATATATGTGTGTGTGTGTGTGTGTGTGTGTGTGTACACACGTACATACATATGCACATACATATAAGTTTATGCATACGCGCACACACACACACACATTATGTATATAATAATTAAATTAACAGGCTGTTTTCTTTTTCTTCCTCTCCTCAGCCTTTGCTGCTTGCTTTTCTTTCTCTCTCTCTGTCTCTCTCTTTCTATTCCATTTTTCTTTTCACACTATTTCTCTCATTTGTCTTTACTTTCACCCTCTACTCTTACTCATTAATGCATTTCACTTCAAGATTCCTAGCAGATATTGGCTTCAAATGTAATGGAATTATAGGAAGCTTTGATAATCTTATATTCTTTAGGATTTGCAACAAATGTTTTTATTACAACTATTAAAATAAGCAGCAAATTGGCAAAGTCAGCTGAATATCTTGTGGAGTTTGTTCTGATGCTTGACATTAGGAACTTAAATCTTGCTAAGATCAACTTTGCCCTTTTGTTCTCCTGGGATCAATAAAAAGAATCAATCAAAGGTGATGGATTGGCAGTAATGTTAGAACATCAGACCACATGCCTTGCTGTATTTGTTCCAGCTCTTGGTACTCTGAGTTCAAATACTACCATATTCTACTTGAGGGGTAGTCTTAATCTGTTGGCCAGTTTGACCCCCACCTCCTGATACTTAGAGAATTGTTGGTGCTGTCTATTTTGTTACAAGCATCAGACCAGGTCTCTGGATTGAAGATATCTCCCACCTTCCTTCCCACCAGTCTCAATGGCTATGTGAAGGATCATGAGAATTGCTCAGTTCCCCATGGCCACAGTCTAATGACTGAAACAAGTAAAAGATAAAAGATTAAAGATAAAAGATACATGCGCCCAAAAGTATCTGCACATAGACATGCACTCATGTTTGAATGCATACATACTAACGTGTTCAAATATAAAAAAAAAAAGATATCAGTATTTATGTGCTTGTGTTTGCATACATGTATATGTCACTTTGCATGAAATTTTATAGCCATGGTTGAATGCTTAAGAAGTTTGCTTGTTAAATATGAGGTTCCTTGTTTGATCCTACAGAGTAGCTTCTTAAACAGGTATCGCCTTCTGTAGTCTCATAAGGCCTATGTTTACTGATCCCTTGTGAGTGAAATTAGGTATGTGGAAACTGTAGATGGAGTGTACTCCTAATTCAAAAGAACTACTGATCCTGCAGAAGTTTTTTAAGTGTACAAGTATCTGTGGAATAGTCAGGTACAGTTTACTCCTTGTTAAAACCCAAGCATGAACCATTTGCATTTTTATGTAACTGCTTGTGTGAGTGAATGCATGTGTCAGTGTGTGTATTTATTAATGATGATGATGAATTTGATGATAATAATGGTTTCAAATTTTGACACATGGCCAACTATTTCAATTAGTTCAACCCCAGTGTTCAGCTGGTACTTATTCTATCGATCTCAAAAATGATGAAAAACAAAATGGACCTTGATAGTATTTAAAAATGGACAAAATGCTACGAAGTATTTTATCTGGCTTGCTAATGATTCTGCCAGCTCATTGCCTTTAAAATGATGGCAGGGCTAGTCATTTTCATTGATACCAGTGCTCAACTGGTACTATTTCATCAGCCCAGAATGGATGAAAGGCAAATTCAACCCAGCACAATCTGAACTCAGAACATAAAGATAGATGAAAAGCTGTTAAACATTTTATTTCCCTTGCTAATGATTCTGCCATCTTATTGCCTTAATAATAATAATAATAATAATAATAATAATAATAATAATAATAATAATAATAATAATAATAATAATAATAATAATAATAATAATAATAATAATAATAATAA
>NC_068983.1:160624596-160625321 GCF_001194135.2 Octopus bimaculoides
TAATGTGAACCTTGACCAGCAAAATGTCATAAAAGAGTTAGAACCAGCGGAGAGCTACAAATACCTAGGGGTAATTGAAGGGGACAATATCAAGCACTCAGTGATGAGGGAAAGGATCAGAAGAGAATGTTATCACAGGGTGAGAGCAATACTGAAGACAGAGCTGAACGCGAGAAACAGGATCGAAGCGATCAATGCTCTAACCATACCAGTCGTGACTTACAGTTTCAACATCGTTAACTGGTCAATTACTGAAATATGTAATGTTGACAGAAAAATACGAAAACTGTTGACAATGCATAGAATGCACCACCCTAAGGCAGATATAGAACATCTTTATCTGCCATGAAAAGAGGGAGGCCACCAGACAGAAGAACACTACTAGTCCTTCTTTGGTAAACACCACTGAATAATAAAGGTAGGTGGTAGAGGTGATCCTCATGATGAACTTGACCAATAGGTAGATTTGTCCTACACAGAACAACAGCTCTTTTACTCTTTTACCTGTTGCAGCTATTTGATTGTGGCCACGCTGGAGCACCACCTTTAGTCGAGCAAATCAACCTCAGGAATTATTTTTTGTAAGCCTAGTACTTATTCTATCAGTCTCTTTTGTTGAACCGCTAAGGTACGAGTACGTAAACACACCAGCATCAGTTGTCAAGCGATGTTGGGGGGACAGACACAGACGCACAAACATATACACACACATACATATATATATA
>NC_068983.1:160625632-160633378 GCF_001194135.2 Octopus bimaculoides
TATATATATGTATATATAATAATAATAATAATAATAATAATAATAATAATATTAGGGACAAAATCCAAAATTACAGGTAAAAACTCAATTAAAATCAATTTATAAAAAATTAAAATTAAAATTAAAATTAAATTAAATATGTGATAGTGGATTTTCATCGATGAGTTCTTGAAACTTGGTTATTTTCCCTAAAACTATATATATATATATACGAAATCCGTCTACTAAATCCACTCACAAGGCTTTGGTCGGCCTGCGGCTATAGTAGAAGACACTTGCCCAAGGTGTCACGCAGTGGGACTGAACCCAGAACCATGTGGTTCGTAAGCAAGCTACTTACCCCACAGCCACTCAACTTAATTTCACAAGTCAGCAATGCCCATCAGACACTGCTCAAGTTCATGCAGCATGGTTTTTGTTGCTCTGCATGCATCTTGGCCAGTCCCATGAGCTTATTGTATACAGCATTTATGCACTCTATAACTCAAATGAATGAATAAAAAATGGTGTCAGAAAAGAGCCATTAGTGAAGTTAAAAAAGATAATAATGAAAGCTAGAAGTACATGCACTGTACACAAAATAAAACATAAAAAGATAGAAAAGTGAACAGTGAAAGCGCCATGCAGAAGAACGGGTGCCTAAGCACATCAGGAATAATGTTATCTAATTTCATAAAGCATGGAATTTTTAAAGGGAATAGTGTCATGCCAGTTAACAACTGATACAAGTTGTTTATTCCATGCTTCAACAATTATAGGCATGATAAAATGCTTCCAGAAATCATGGGTACTGTGCTGTTGTTTTTTTTTTTTTTAATTCTATAAGCATGTCTATGGGTGGTAGAGGTATTGAATTCAAAAAGGTGGCCAAAGTTGTTGTTGGAATGATAGCGGGTAGGTAATCTTGTGGGCTTCTACCAAGTCAGTTGCTAAACATTGACATTGAAACTTAGTGTGTATTTTTGTGTGTGCGTGCGTGCATGTGTGTGTATGTGTGTGAGAGAGAGAGAGAGAGTGTGTGTTTGGGTGAGTGCATACAGCTGGGGCAATTGTATATGTATATGCATCTGATTGAGTCTGTGTGTATGAGAAAATGTATATGTATGTTTGTATATGTGATTGAATGTATATGTGTTTGTTAGTGGGTTTGTGTATTTGTGTATTTGTGTTGAGTTGCTGTGTTTTTGTGACTGTCTGAATATGTATGTATGTATGTATGTATGTATGTATGTATGTATGTATGTATGTATGTGTGTGTGTGTGTATGTGTGTATGTTTGTGTGTGTGCACATGCATTAATATATATGCAACAGTGAATGAAGAAGTATATGTGTGATTGCACATATAAGTGACTATGGATGAGGGAGTGTGAATCTGTAGAGTTGAGAAAGAAGGAGAGAGAGAGAAAGAGAGAGAGAGTGTGTATGTATGTGTATGTGAGTGTATATGTATATCAATGAGTGTGAATGTGTGAGTGACTCTGTAACTGATAGTGTAAGAGAATGAGTGGGAATATGTATGAGAGAGAATGAAAAAAGAGAAAGAGAGAGAGAAGAAATGTAGGCATATGCCTGTGTGTTTTTGTATACGTATTTGTTTGTGTATGAATGTGCGTATACGTATATGTGTGTTTTTACAAATGTGTGTCTTTATGTGTCCATATGTGTTTGTGCACACTCACATGTGAGCATTTTCAATCTTGCTTGTGTGTGTAATATTCTTTATAAAAAAGCACGGCAAAGGGAGATTAGAACTTGTATGCAACAAGTGTGAACGTGGTGAGGGCTGGTTGTAGTTTCAAGCAGTGAGATAAAACTAACTAGTAATTTACAGTGATGTAGTAAAGAATGAAATTAAAGATGAAAAAGCTTCTGAGGGAAGAAAAATAAAAAAATATTTTCTGTCAAAAAAAAAAAAAAAATATTCAATCAAAATTTTTAACAATTAGTTTTCAAAATGAAATAGAATTACAAGTTTCAATCATTGAATAAAGAATAATTATTCTGATGGCATCATCATTGTTACTATCATCATCATCATCATCACCATTGTCTTAGTCGTTAGTGGTGGTGCCACTACTGCAGTTGTCATTATCAGCAGCAACAGCAGCAACAGCAGCAACAGCAGCGTTGTCATCGTTGTCATCATTGTCATCATCCACATCATTGCTATCATCATCATAATTTTCACCATGATCCTCACTGTCATCAACATCATCATCATCATCATCATCTCCCTACTACTCTTCCTTATCATCACAATTGTCATTATCATTTGTCATCGTCATCAGCAGCAGCAGCAGCAGCAATATTACCATCGTTGTCATCAGCATTTAATTCAGTAGCATCAATGGATATTGGAAAGTTTGAAGATAATATTGATAATGATGATGATGATGATGATCAGAAGGAGGAGGAGTTGGTCAATGGCTGTACAGTTGGTGATGGTGCAGGTGATGGGCATGGTTGCAGTGGCAGTCGTAATGAATGACAATGATAATGATGACAGTAATGATGATGGTGATGACATTGGTGTTGAATGAAAAAAAAAAAACCAATGATGACAATTACTTCTTTGATTAGGCAGCTGACCAGTTATCTATGCTAAAATCATTATGAGTGGCTGATTAAATTGACTCCAGTGTCACTTAGTATTTGCACCTGTGCTAGCCATTCTTGATGGGATAAAACACAGAGTTAAATTTGGTAGGATTTGAACTCAGGATAATTAGATATCAAGCAAGGTAACATAAAAATTGTTTTTTGTCACAGCTAAGGAGCCCAAATCAGCCGGACTAGCATACCTCAAAGAAGACCTGGAGGTGAAACACTCAGCATACCAAAAAAACATGCATGGGTATGTCTCTTGTAGATTTGAAGAAGATAGTAACATTGACATGAAGAGAAGCCTCTCTTGGAATCACGACCACCACATCACACTTAAAAGTCAGTGCATTTGAAACCCAAGAAGAAGAGATTGCTACTAGATATCTAATTGATAAAAGAGATAGAAGAGTCCTTAGAGTTCTCAGATGCAACCAAAAATGTAGATTATGTCATTTTTATGTGGCAAACATCACATGTGTGATTAGTAGATGGCCAAAAATGTTATCAAAGTACTTCCTCCTTATGTGAAATGATGTTTGTCGCAAAAACAATATACAATGCCATTCGGAAAAAAGACTGTCTTGAAATAAATATAGAGAGTTCCCCTGTTATTGAATACACACATAAATATCAGCATAAAGAATACTGGTGGAATATTCCCATCAAAACAGCTGTCAGGTATAAGGATAACAAGCTGTTTGTTGTTGTTTGAGACAGACAAGAAAAAGTACATACTGTCATAGAGGTTAGCTATCCTGCTGATGTGAATATCTCTTTGAGAATCAAAGAGAAAGAAGGTAACTATGGACAACTGCTTTGAAACCTCCAGCTTCTATATCCAGATTGCAAATTTTACATTTCTTCCAATAATAAATGGAGCACTTGGTTTTGTTTGTAAGATAATGCTTAACTGTCAGTGTGGGTAGGCTTGAATTTTCAGAAAAAGAAATCAACCACCTGACTCACACATTACAGATAGAGTCTGTAAACAGAAGAGTAAGACTATGAAAGATTTTTCTCAGGTTTAAAATGTGACAGTATTTTCTTTATCTATTTTCCAATGATGGAGCTTTATATCTTCGTTATAAACCAGCTCCTTCTTCAGGCAAAGAATTTAAATGATTAAAAATAGATGAGAAACATACATATATACATATGCACACACACACACACACACACACACACACACACACACACACACACACACACACGTGTGTGGGAATTTTGTCTGGCAACTGTTAGTGCCTGCCACCTACAGTTGCTTTCAGAGTAAGAGATGAAGAGAAAGAGGGTTTGCTAATAAATACGCTTGTTCAAGTATCATAATGGCATGAAACTAGTAGTAGCTCTTTTGGTTGTATATTTGATTTGATATATATATAATTGGCACTTTGTCAGTTCCAACAAGTGTTCCAGTTGATCCGATCAACAGAACAGCCTGCTTCTGAAACTAACATGCAAGTGGCTGAGCACTCCACAGACACGTGTACTCTTAATATAGTTCTTAGGAAGATTCAGCATGACATACGGATGTATGTATGTATGTATGTATGCATGTACGCATGTACGTATGCATGTATGCATGTATGTACGTATGTATGTATGTATGCATGTATGCATGTATGTATGTATGTATGTATGTATGCATGTATGTATGTATGCATGCATGTATGTATGTATGCATGTATATATGTATGTATGCATGTATGTATGTATGCGTCTATGCATGTATGTATGCATGCATGTATGTATGTATGCATGTATGCATGTATGTATGTATGTATACACACAAACATACTAATCAAAGTATACAGTATTATTGATCTGTTAGAGCTGATCTTATGAATAAGCTTCACATCTGATATTTGATAACCAGATTATCAAAGATTGCTTTATGGAGCAAATGGTTTCTGAAGGTGAGAAAGAGTCACATGCAGTTTGTGGGTGCTATGAAAGGATGAAACAAAGTCGTAGGAGGCAATCATGAGAGGGATCCGTCATGAATTATGTCCCTTGCACAAAAAAAAACTGACCTTGAATGAGTTGTGAAGCCAGCAGCATTTGAATGGCAGTGATATGTGTGTGGAGGACTTTTATGGAGAGGGCTGATATGTATGTTGGGTGGAGGGTAGATAAGATGGGTGCCTGAGCCATTATCCTCATGCATGGCTGCATATGCATACATGTGCGGTTTAGTGTGGTTAAAATTTAGTGGACTTTCAGGTTCTGATTAGTGGAAGGACTGCTAGTGGAGATCCTAGTGTTTATAATCATGGTGGGGACCAAAGATAAGTCACCAAGAACTTTCTTTTATGTGGGCACAAATTGAAAATCTCGTTTTTGCAGTTAAGGTAGGTGTCTGGCTAAAGAGAGTTTTTTTAACAATTCTTTTCTTGGCTAGGCATAGCCTACACTTTTTGCTACCATTAAAGTCAGGCTTGCACTTCTCCATGATCTTCCATTTGATGTTGTAGTTCAGATTACATTTGTTCTATCTCTTTATGTTTTGAGTTCAGATTGTGCTGAGGTCAGCTTTACATTTTGTCTATTTGGGTTGATAAAATACATACCAATGGGGCACTAAGATTGATGCAATCAACTATTCCCCTCCTCCAAAATTTCAGGCCATGTGCCAATAGTAGAAAGGACTTTTATTATTGTCATTATTATTGTTGTTGTTGTTGTTGTTGTTATTGTCGTTATTTTTATTAGTGCTGTTGTTATCATCATCATCATCATCATCATTATTATTATTATTATTATTATTATTATTATTACTTACTTACTTACTTACTTTTAATTTGCATGTTTGCTATAATCACTTGCCAAGACAAACCCATTGTCCTGGGGCAACTGAAGGATAAGAGATGTTACAGTATGACTGAAAGCTTGGTGAGGGGAAGTGGCAGTAAAGAAATATCTTCATGTAATAACAGCACAGACATCTAAATGGACAGAGTTTTTCTAAGGACGTGGACAGTACTTGTCAGCACAATCTTTTGGATTTTTCTCAGACATGGTTCTCCTGGGATATTATCTACATGTTTCTGACATCCCTTTCTTATTATACCGGAACAGTTCTCGCTTTAAGATGCCACATCTTTTGTATTTCAATTTCCAGGTCCTTATATCTACTTAATTTTTCAAATTCCTTTACAGATATATTTTTATCAATGGGAACACTTACATCTATTAGTCTACAAGTATTTTTGTTTCTGTCTTTAATAACTATGTCTGGTCGATTAACCTGGATTGTTCTGTCGGTGTTGACTGGAAAATCCCAGAGGATTAGTGACATTTTTTACCTTCAATGACTGGTTCAGGATGATATTCATACCAGTAAGCAGGTGTGCTGATTTTATAGTGTTCACATATTTTCCAATGTAAATACTGTCCTACCCTATCGTGGTGATATTTGTATTCGGTTCGTATCACCACAAGACATCCTGAGATAAGATGGTCTATTGTTTCATCAAATGTGTCTCAGAGTCTGCATTTAGGGTAAGAACCATTTTGAAGAATGTTAGCCAGGTAGTTTTTTGTAAGCAAGCTTTGATCTTATGCTGCCAATATGTAACCTTTAGTCTCTGCTTTCTGTCCTGAGCTTCTCAACCACTGATGGGTTGTTGCTTGGTCTACATCAGCATTCGATGTATACATTGTCCATGCAGAGGCTTCTGGCTTCACCGCTCCTCAATTTGTTTCTGCCCATTCTCTTTTGCTGTCTGTTTGATCCATTTTGCTTGTTTTGTGGCAATGGTTCTTCATCAAATTCAGAGTTAATGTCAAGTTCCCTTGCAAATGTGCAAGCTTCCTTGACAATAGAATATGATTTTTTGCTGCTTTCATGTTTGTACACAAGCCACAGCACCCGGTCCTCTGTACTTGATAAGTACCTGTTTATTGTAATAGTGGAGGTCGTATAGCACATCCATATTATCATTATTGTTATTATTACCCTATGCACATAAGTAAAAGCAGGGCATTGTAATCACTCATCTTTGTCTGTTTGTCTGTGTGTTTGCAAAATTACTGGAAAATAGTTGAACAGATTTTCACCGAATTTGGCAGAAATACTCATCGGGTGAGTGGCTCGAAATGATGAAAATTTGGTATGATTATCTTCAAACATACATAAATACATACATAGATATGCGACTCTGTGTTTGTGTGTTTGTGTGTGTGTTATTTCTTTACTACCCACAAGGGGCTACACACAGAGGGGACAAACAAGGACAGACAAACGGATTAAGTCGATTATACCGACCCCAGTGCGTAACTGGTACTTATTTAATCGACCCCGAAAGGATGAAAGGCAATGTCGACCTCGGCGGAATTTGAACTCAGAACGTAGCGGCAGACGAAATACCGCTAAGCATTTCGCCCGGTGTGCTAACATTTCTGCCAGCTCTGTGTTTGTGTGTGTGTGTGTGTATGTGTGTGTGTGTGTGTGTGTGTGTGTGTGTGTGTGTGTGTGTGTGTGTGTGTGTGTGTGTGTGTGTGTGTGTGTGGATGTGCGTGCGTGCGTGCGTGCGTACGTACGTGTGTGTGTGTGCACGCACGTGTGCATGTGTGTGTATGTACAGTGATGGATTTGAGGGTTTCGTTTACTTACGAATTGATTTCGTAATTTCACCGGAGTATTAATACCTATAATGGTGAGACTTAAAAAGAAATAATTAATTCAGTTCAATTAAAAAGCATGGGTAAGCAACACATTGTAAGCCACACTAGAATTTACGAAAAAATTTATCTGCATGTAGGGTATGCATTGCCCCTCCGATGCCATTTTCCATTATTATTATTATTATCATTATTATTCAGTAGTTTTATTTTTATAACGTGCTTTCACTTCACTACCGAGCGCAGCTCTGTGCGCCTTGGGTATGTGCTGTGGTTTGCTGTGGTGCTCTTATGTTTACTGTATTGAAAGTGTTTTGCGTAGAATGTGTGCAGTACCCAGTAGTGCAATTTTCTGTATGTTATATATATTTGTAAGTCCTGGTGTTTTTGTTATGTATTTGTCTGAATATTTTTTTATTATACCTAAGGCACCTACTATGATAGGAATTGTTTCTGTTTTTAGATTCCACATTCGAGTTATCTCTATTTCCAGGTCTTTGTATTTTGAAAGTTTTTC
>NC_068983.1:160634367-160634980 GCF_001194135.2 Octopus bimaculoides
TACTGAAAACAGTTTTTTGTTTTGCTCGTGTTTTGTGGCTATTTGTATTAGTTTCCCTTATTATTATTATTATTATTATTATTATTATTATTATTATTATTATTATCATTATTATTATTATTATTATTATTATTATTATTATTATTATTATTATTATTATTATTATTATTATTATTATCATATTGGTTTGGCTCAGGTTTGGTCTTATTCCTGGTTGGAATTACGTGGATAGCAGATTACTACCTGTAACTTTAGGTATCCACAAGTTTTCAGCATTTTTTCAAATGCTCATTATTATTATTATTTTCAGTAGTTTTATTTTTATAACGTGCTTTCACTTCACTACCGAGGGCAGCTCTGTGCGCCTTGGGTATGTGCTGTGGTTTGCTGTGGTGCTCTTATGTTTACTGTATTGAAAGTGTTTTGCGTAGAATGTGTGCAGTACCCAGTAGTGCAATTTTCTGTATGTTATATATATTTGTAAGTCCTGGTGTTTTTGTTATGTATTTGTCTGAATATTTTTTTATTATACCTAAGGCACCTACTATGATAGGAATAGTTTCTGTTTTTAGATTCCACATTCGAGTTATCTCTATTTCCAGGTCTTTGTATT
>NC_068983.1:160635856-160645642 GCF_001194135.2 Octopus bimaculoides
AACTGGGACAGCTAAAGTGTTGATACCCATTATCTTGTTTTTAGCATTGAGCTGTTTTTAGTATTGATCTAAATCGTCTATAGTACTCTTTCTTTATTTTTTCTTTCATATGTGTATGTTGTATCCTATCTAGTTCATTGACTCCTAAATACTTGTATGGTTGGCTTTCGTCTAGTTCTTTTATTTCATTGGCTTTATCTAGTGTTATATTGCTGCTTTTAACTAATTTTCCTCTTTTCAGGGTTGCTTTGGCACATTTTTCTAATCCGAATTTCATATCTATTTCCTTGGTAAAGCCGTGTACTGTCTGTAGTAGTGTTTCTAGCTCTTTATTATTATTATTATTATTATTATTATTATTATTATTATTATTATTATTAGTTACAGTCAACATCCCATTTTCATGTCCTGGGCTTCTTTGTTAAGATGGTAGGTCAGTTAATTTTCATGGGTCAATTGGAAATCTGGAGTCAGTTGGAAATCTGAATGTTAATCTCTCCAGCCAACAGATACATGTTGGCAAACTCCTTTTTTCGAAAGGAACCTAGGGTATTGAAATAAAATTCTGACTATAAGTTACATAATAAATGGTAATTTATACTCTCTTTCTCTCTCTTTCTGTCTGTCTGTCTCTCTCTCTCTCTCTCTCTCTGTATATATATGTGTGTGTGTAGATATATATGTGTATGTATATCGATATATATCTATATATATGCAGATATATAAATATCTGTGTGTGTGTGTAATTAATATGATATATAATGTTTTATTTTATTGATTTTATTGAAATTATAGTGGTTAAAACTTTTGAAGCATTTTATTCTTATAGTTTTTTTCTTCTTTTCATTTGATACATTGATAAATAGATATTATAGTTTTATGTAACTCATCAATCTTATACAATTTGTTTCCTCTCTAAGAATCTATCATCATTTTGCCAATATATACCATAAATCATTTTCTCACAAGAACAATATATAACACTTCGTTAGAAACACTAGAAATATTCAGTTGATCTAAGTTGAATTTTGACAGTAATTATAAGACTTCTTCTCCTACTTTTTACAAATTCCAGAACATATGAATTCTGACAATAAGTGTTGTTTATCAAGACAAAGTGAACAATTAACAGTGTCACCAATGAATGCATTTGTTTTAGCTGACAAAATCCTATGAGGGAAAAAATGAGGTGAATTATTCATATGATTAATACAAACTTCTGTGTTTTCTTTCCTCATTTATCATGGCTATGCAGTAATACTATATAAATATCTGTGCTCATTGATACTACAAATTAAATGCAAGAAGCTCTATATCCTTGCATAATAGAGTTTAAATCAACTGGTCCCAAAAATGTTTGCAATGTATCTGGAAGTAGGTACTATGAGATCACGTATGTAGTGGTGGGAAAGGAAATGAAAGGAGGTAGTTGGCCATGCAGGTATTTGGTTCATTTCAGGCAATAATAATAATAATAATAATAATAATAATAATAATAATAATAATAATAATAATAATAATAAATGCCCTGATGCAGTGCCAGACAGTGGTTCTCATGGCTTCTTATCTTAACTAACTAGAGGTGCTATCATGTATATTGTTTTGTCTTGGTATAAAAGATGGGCTACAGCAAATGTTCTGCTCAATACCTTAGATTTGCTTGTCAGTTGCTTGATCTTAACCAGTTGAGCATGTCCTTTGGTTGGCTGACAATATGTGCATCTCTGATCACAAGCAGAAGTAGCGGGGGAGTATCATAGTCATGTGGTGAGAGGAATTCTTTGGGGTTTGGATAATTCACCTTTGGAAACATGGGTATTTCGTCTGACATCCTCAAACAACCTTTATTCGAGGACCTTTTGAGCGGGATGGGCTACTCGACCTGAAGAAAATTCTAACTGGGCCCCCACCTGCAAGGTCATGCACTGTTTATCTTGATATGAGATCACTATGTCGCGCACATAAGGTTGTGATGCATGTGCCTGGTGTACCCTTATCAGGTGGGTAGTCATGATGGGTATACTGGGCTTCGTATATTTTACCCCAGTGTCACTTTGATGGCATGCCCTGCTCTCTCACTCAATAATAATAATAATAATAATAATAATTATAATAATAATAATCTTTTCTACTAAAGGCACAAGGCCTAAAATTTTTGGGGAAGGAATTAATCGATTACATTAACCTCAGTACTCCACTGGTACTTAATTTATTGACCCCAAAAGGATGAAAGCCAAAGTTGACCTTGGTGGAATTTAAACTCAGAATGTATTGATGGGCAAAATACCACTAAGCATTTCATCCAGCGTGCTAACAATTCTGCCAGCTCACCCACTTAATAATAATAATAATAATGATAATAATAATAATAATAATACAGATTTTTTTATTTGCTGTTTCCTTAATGCAATATGACGCAAGTGTTGTTAGATGGAAAGAGAACGGGCTTGAGGAAATGGATAAAAAAATCAGGAAAGTGTTGGCAATTAACAAGGTGCTCCACCCAAAAGCGAAATTGAGAGATTGTTTGTGCCTAGGAATAAGGGAGGAAGAAGTCTCATAGGATGCAAGGTTTGTGTTTGCCTACAAGAACAGTCTAAGATGGTACATCAAACAGCAGAGTGAATTCTTACTTGCTGGTGTTAGAAATAATGAGATGATACCTACCGAAAATGTGATACACTGATTTTCTCTGGAAAGCTTTCTCCTTTTTAGTCATATTTTTCGGTAGCTTTCATTTTCTTGTTTTCTATTTATTCTGCCTTTTTCTCCCCTTTTTTGCAATCGTATTTTTTTTTTGTCTTTTTTTTTATTTTCATGTACTTTCTTTTATTTCTATAATTTTTCCTTCTTTCTCTGCAATCTTATTTCCCTCTCTTTATCACCTTCTTGTTCTCTAGTCCTCCTCTCATATTCCCTCATTTTTTACAACCTAACTTTCTGATGGTTTTTTTTTTCCCCCCCTTTCTTCTATAGTTTTCATATTAAGTATTTGAATTCTCATTCTTTTGTCTTTTTTTAATGTCTTGTGATATTTCATTTCCTTCTACATTTCTTTCACGTTCATGACTGTTTATGGAAAAGAGGGCATCGTAGAGGCCGTTGTCAATTCTGCCACTATATAACACTGAAATCTTCCTTTCTGTAACTGTTCAACCACAAACGGTGAACAGAGGAAGAATAATTTCATCATTTTCGTGATGAACCTGACTTGCAACATTGTACAACTCACTAAAGGCAATTGATTCAACATTATCGCCATATGCTCCATCCCTACTCATGTAGGCTTAGTATTCCTGCATTATACTATTAGGAATAAAAGAATGAAAATACTTCCAATTATTGCATATGTATCGTACGAACTGTTTCCGGAGAGTTCGGTAATTTCTGTTGTGTATGAGCAAGAACATCGTTCTGAACATAGTTACCATCACCCATGACTTTATTAAAGGAGTGAATTGATGAATTAATGTAATTATTGAATATCTTTCAATAAATTCAGTAAGAGACTTCGCCTTCAGTTTAAACTTTAGATGGTTTTGTGAACAGAACGTGACGGAAAATTACAATACCAAAAGGGATAAGATAACTATATTGTAAAGCATCATATGAATGATGAGTTTCTTTTATGAACGTAATGCTATTGTCACACTATTTCAAACAATATGTCGTTTACCATGTTGTTCTCCAACCATTATAATAGCCACTTCATTACACTCAGGCAGATTGAATCGATGGATATGTTCTCCAGCTGGTCTTTTGTTGGCATCAACGACAACTTGAAAGTCCGCAGTTGAAATATATTCTAAAGCATACTGAATTCTTTTCGAGAAGCATTTTTTGCAGCTTAAAAATAAATTCTAATCTTGTACTTGGACAATTCTTGTTGCGACATTGTTTTTCCTTTTGAACGTCACCTATAAAATATATATAACACGATAGAGTGATGCTTATTTTGTGGGTAGAAGGGAATCTTCTATCTCATTCATAAACATCATCTGTTAGTCCTGAGGATGAAAATGACTTTTTTTACTCACCCAATCACAGTGCTAGGACCGAAAGTTTTCTACTGGGTGGCACACAAAAATGTAGCCCAGGTTCCATAGCATAGTGTAAATACAGAAATAAATTTACACACATGAAAAAGCATTCAGCCTTCCATTTGCAAGTGCCATTGTGCTATTTCAGCCACTTGTAACTGCTATTCAGAATCCATGTGCAGTAATTTACTCATTTGCTCTTGTCATCAAGTATTAATTGTTTTACACATATGAAATAATATGGCTTTTCAACACTTGTTGGCATAACTTCCAGCTTATGTGAGGCTACTGCGCCAAATTACATGTTGACTTCTTCTTTGAACTTGTAGTAACCTTTGGTGAATGTCCTGAATAACTTCTTGCATTCAAACTATAGGGTCTTTTTGTTTTTGGATGTTGTGCACTGACCCCATAGTGCATCACTTCTTAACCACCATTTGTATCATTCTGTTTGCCAATAAGCCTTTATTTGGAAATTTGACTTCAAAAATCTCATGTGTTTGCTTAACAGAACCCGTTCTCACATATTCTTCCACAATTCACACTCTTTCTACTGTTGAGTAGGTCATCTTGCAGAAAAGGCTTGAGGTGTTCACTCAATGCAATCTTACAATCAACTAATGAGGTGAAGATGCAGCGAGGATGCTGTAGAAAATGGTTGACTAGCGTGCCATCTTTGTACAGCAGTTACAAGCAGTTGAAATAACACAATGACACTTGCAAATGAAAGGCTGGGTGCTTTCACATGCGTGTAAATTTATTTCTGTATTTACATTATACTACAGAACCCAGGCTACTTTTACGTGCCCACCCTGTAGAAAAAGCAGTTTCACAGCCTCGTTGCTTCAGTTGTTTTGCTGTTAGTATTGATGCTGGTGCTCATGCTAGAGCCACTACTATCAGCCATTCCCTCTTCTCTTCCTTTCCTATTCTTCAAAACAAGAAACCCTCAAGCACCTTTTACTATTGCGCACGTGACCGTTAGGGCTTTCTACTTTGCATTGTTAGTTGTATTAGTTTTCTTTCTTTCTGCATCCACAGCATTGAGATAGTTCTATGGTCTTTGGGAATCATCAAGACCTGCCTATGGTCATAATGGTGCTTACAACCTACCTATACTGTATCACAATGCAACAGGTTAACATGACTGTTATATCACTCCCAATTTCTTCTTGTCCATACATTGTAGCAATTTCTAGTGGATCTTGTGGACCTTGTGGATAATGTGTGGCACACCGTCTCAGCATGTTACCTTGCCTTGCCTTGCCTTGGTTTGGAAAACCAAATGTAATAGATGGAAACTACAATATTCCATATATTAAACATCCTTCTTTTGAAATCATTCTGAAAACAAATCCACTTTTTGATAGGCAGGAGTATATCACTTGACTTGTTGCCCTTTCTTCAATAAAACAGTCAGACAAGAAGACAGGTTTTATGACATACCTGTCCCATATGCTTTATTCTTTAGAGTGTTAATCCATGTTCAGAATTACCTTTTTGCAGGCAATATTGGAGAAATGTTTATATCTTTTGTTACCATCTATATATTGTGCATTGTCTTTTCCGACATTTTTTTAATACAAATGTCTGTTTTACTTCTCTAAGTCTTGGCAGTTTTTCATTCTGTTTGTCAAATTTGTTTTTAAATGCATGTGCATATTTACAAGATGTACAAAAACCTGTACAAAATTGTCAAGAGCATGTAAATCAGGCAAAGAAGATATGTTGCTACAAATGTAAACAATTATCTGCAAAATAAACCATGAATTTCCAAAAGCAAACCGTATTGTTTCTACTCCAAGCTAAAAACAATAGAAAACAGATACTCAAATGTTCCAAAGCATAATAATCCAAAAATTATTTTTCCATTAAGTACAAATACAATAAATAATATTACACTTCTATAGTGTTTTGTTGGAACGCATTCACTCTTCTGAAAAGTTAGTAGTAGTAGTAGTAGTAGTAGTAGTAGTAGTGTGGAGGCGCAATGGCCCAGTGGTTAGGGCAGCGGACTCGCGGTCATAGGATCGCGGTTTTGATTCCCAGACCGGGCATTGTGAGTGTTTATTGAGCGAAAACACCTAAAGCTCCACGAGGCTCCGGCAGGGGATGGTGGCGAACCCTGCTGTACTCTTCCACCACAACTTTCTCTCACTCTTACTTCCTGTTTCTGTTGTGCCTGTAATTCAAAGGGTCAGCCTTGTCACACTGTGTTACGCTGAATATCCCCGAAAACTACGCTAAGGGTACACGTGTCTGTGGAGTGCTCAGCCACTTGCACGTTAATTTCACGAGCAGGCTGTTCCATTGATCGGATCAACTGGAACCCTCGACGTCGTAAGCGACGGAGTGCCAACATTTACAGTAGTAGTAGTAGCAGTAGCAGCAGCAGCAGCAGTAGCAATATGGACAACTCACAAATCTTTATGAGGAATAACACTGAACTACAAAAGCTTTTAAAAAGTGTCCAACCTCATACTCATGGTTATGTCCATAGATTTACAGAGGATGAATATGAGCTCAGACAAGCATTCGAATGCAACTTTAAGATGAAACAAATTAACCAGTACCGAAGAAATGATATTAAGAATAGACACTATATCACCCACACAATTAACTTAGAAGAGATGAAGCAGCCGGAAAAGTAAGAAGGGAATAGAACAGAATGTTACAGAAGGGTTTGACTAATATTAAAGATTGGATTCAATGCTAGAAATAAGATAATAGATATATAAATGCTAGCCATATCAGTTATAAATTATGGCTTCAGTATTATAAACTTGAGGCTAAATTAGTTGAAAAATTTGGACAGTAAAATCAGGAAACAATTGATAATATGCTAAATTCACCATTTGAAGCAGATACAGACAGAATATACCTACCCTGCATATAAAGTGGATATGACACAAATAAAAAGAAACTACCATAAAATAACAAATATCAGACCGGAAAATACTTAGAAACAAAAAGCAGAAGATTGTCCTGAAGAAACATGAAAAAACAAAAAAAATACAATATTTCTCTCCGTAGAAAGAAGCGATAAAATACAAAGCGGAAGCAAACTATACTGAAATGATAAATTTAGATAACAATGCAAGAAAATCATTAGAAACAAAATATAAAGATGTAAAGAGAACTGCAAACCATACTAAAGAAAAAATGGAAGGAAAAAACCATGAGATTTGATACAAGAGTAGTTAAGATAAAACCAACAATGGCTCAAAAGTTCCAGACTACATGCAGAAACAGAAGGACCGGTTCTAGATGCAAAAGACCAATACTGACTACAAGCAATTATAAGAACAATGTAATGGAAACATTTCCAAACAGCAAATGCAAAATATGTAACCAGCACATTAAGATACTTGACAACGTTTTTGTAGACTGTGAAGAACTTACCAATCTCTGAATATGTACATAGACATGATCAAAATGGCAGCTATATCCATTGTGCAATATGCTAACACTTTGATATAAAAACAGACAGGAAATTGTATGTGTACCAAATACAGTATATGAGAAAGATCTGACCACAAACATTTCAGATATGCTCATTCAAATTGACGAGATTAAGGTAAACAGATATGAAAACTGATGTCTTAGAAAGCATATGCACATCGAAAAACAATCCTTTTTGACCAAAATCTTGCTCTAAAAGAAGTGAAAAACTGTAACAGCCTTCAAGTCAGAAACAATAAAATGAAGGAATATTTTGGTCACATCTATATGCATGAATACAAAAGTGGACCAAGCCCTAGATGCAGGGTTAGCACTAGGTTAGCTTTATAACTTGGTTTCTGTATATGTCACCTTAGTGTCGTGCACTAATACAGTGTGATATATAGTAACACGTAACGGGGTAGACACCAACTGTCTCCACTTGATGCATTCCCAAATACTCTGCCAACAACTGTAACCAATCAAAAACGACTCTCAACGAACTACAACAAGTTAACAATTTCCTGTGACTTCACGAATGACACCTTTTGACATCCTGTGATTTCTCATCTCTTGCTCTCAGGCAAACACGCCTCTACTTAATCGAGTTCGGCTAGTCTATTCTCACAGGGTTGTCATAATTCTTGCCATAACAGTTAGAAAGAAAGTCTCTTTCTCTTATATAAATTTAAAGAGAGCTTTGTAAAGGATCAGAATTGATTAGAGGTGAGGTGGGGCTTTTTTTTTTTTTTTTCACAATAGAATTGGAGCCTAGTCTTTGGGATTCACTTCTTTAAAATGGATATTGTTCAAACATAAGAAGAGAGTAATTCAAGATTGCTTCTTTGGTAATTGTAATAACTGAAGAAAATTAGTGTTCATACTGGGAAATGTTTTGAGGTCCCAGTTTAAGGAAGATGCAGTATACATTTAGTGTGTGGTACCAAAAGTTGCTTGTATAGGATGCCTGAGCAGAATATTAAGGAAGAATGAATGGTGGTACCAGCTATAGTATACAGTTGACATTAGCTTTTCTTAGTTCATTTTCATAGTTTTTTTTAAGGTATTGACGATGTACAGTTAAAATCATATTTTTCATTATTTTTGCCGTTAGTTCAGAACTTTTAAGCTATTGTTAGCTTCCATAATGATTCACTTCCTCTCTGTCCAGCCATGCAGGATAATGAACATTTGATTTTGTCTTTGTCATAGCTCTCTCTCTCTCTCTCTCTCTCGCTCTCTCTCTCTCGCTCTCTCTCTCTTTCTGTGAGTGTATCCGTCTGTTATCATGTCCCTCATCTAAACTTTTCCCCTGTGTAATTAGGTTCTAGTTTGTACTTTAGTATTTTCTATATAGAAAGAGAATGCATTTTTTTCTGCATTTTGTTATGTTCATTTATTATATCAATTAGCACATATTTGTTTGCTTCAAAGTATTCTTCTAAACCCATTAGAGTTACTTTGTATCTGTTCGCTATTTTTATCAAGCCCACCCGGCTCTATGCCTCTGCTAAACGTAACCAATCTAAACTAGTTTTAGAATAAAGGGCTAAGAAAATAATATCCAGTTTTCTGTTTTCCTCCCTTAATCTCTTCAGTTGATTTAACATTCAATTCGTTAAGCTGAAGCGAAAGGTTATGACTGGTATGACTTAAGTCTTTAGTCTTTAGTTCATTCCATCAATAACCTGCCATGTCTACGCTTGAGTTGTAAAACTTTACTTTGATTCGTTTAAATGGGTCTTTTGATTTTTCTGGCAAACCCATTTTTATAGCACATCTTTATTTATTCGTTTTTTTTTTTGTTTGTTTTTTTTTTGTACTGGGGGCTGGATTCAACTAGCTCCCTCATTTGAATGATGATAACAAGATAGAGATCAGCTGATTCTGTGTGTGTGTGTGTGAAAGAGAGAGAGAGAGAGAGACAGAGAGAGAGAGAGAAGGGAAGAGAGAGAAACAAAGAGAAACGGAGGAATTAACACTGATACTTTATTTTATTGATGTCAGAAGAATTAAAAGTTAAGTTGGCTTTGATGAAGTTTGAACTCAGAATGTAAAGAGTTACAGCAAATACCTGAAGTGCCTAGTTCATTTATATATATAATCATATTTTTGCATTGAGTTTCTTTTCAAATATTCATCTGCCGTGTGTGTGTGTGTGTGTGTGTGTGTGTGTGTGTGTGTGTGTACACATATACATATGAAGTACATGACATAATTTCTTATACCCTTGTCATTTTTAATTTCTTATTACTTCTCTGTACCTGACTGGTGCTTTGTTCTAAAGTATGGCCACACACACAGA
>NC_068983.1:160645771-160648781 GCF_001194135.2 Octopus bimaculoides
ATATATATATAAAAGATAATAAGAGTGAAAAAACTACAGAAGGCTTGTGTTACTTGGTTAAAGTATATATTTAAAATATGTCAGAAAAATGTTATAAAAATGTTAGAAAAATGTTATAAAATCTTTTTGGTATATAAACATTGTATTTTGAGAAATAACCGGTTTCGTGTTGTCTTTTCAAATTTCTCTACTTCATTGTGTCGTGTTCGCTCATATATATATACATACATACGTACAGTTAAATACATATACTAATGTATATGCTTTGTGTATTTAACAATGTTTATTATAGTAGAGCTTCTTTTATTGCACATGTAAAAATTTTCTCTTAGGTGTGCAATTTCCGGGCATACCAACTCATGATTTTACAAGCCATGAGCTTATAAGTCATTGGACTGACTGGCTGAATTATGCACTTCTGTTACAGTTTTTAAAACACTTCCTATCGTAACATTAACACATTTATATTATTCTACACATATGTTGCTACCATTGAATTAATGTACAGTTTTTAGTAGGTTCTCCAACAGGGTATTTTCTCTTGTATATTGTATTAAATGATCCAAACAGAGAAAGTAGTTTATAGTTTGTCTATAGTAGTTGTAATAACTGGTGGCTTGATTCACTTGATTCATTAGTGGTGTCAGATCTAGAAAGAAGAGAGGTGAAGATGAGATGTTGCCTCTCTCTCCCAGTAAAAGTTATTTCCTCGTGAGATGAAGATGGTTTGTATCATCTTCTTTTAATCATACAGTATTATTGATCTTCCTCCCTTTTAATGTAGTATGGTTAATATTCTGCTTTGGTATTGAGACTGACTTGTTTATGTATGGTGTCTCCAATATACAGAAATGTGATAAGCAAGTGAAGGCTTTTTAGTAATAAATCCATGTCTTACTTGAATTTTTGTTCTTTTTTTCAGCTAGCTGCTCAGATTACAAATAGCTATTCATTACATCCATACATCCTCATCTGACGTGATTTCTATTCATCTGGTAATATATATTACATTCTAAATAAACAGCCTGTTGGAAAGTGTAGATATCAGGGATTCAAATAGTGTTGATAAGCAGATTATTGGTTTGTAGTCTTAAGGGTTCATGATGATTTTATTTTGGAGAGGGATTAATACTGTTTTTTTCCTCTAGTAATGAATTGGTTTTACATTCTAGTATTTTTTAGTAATTTATTGAATTTGTAATTTGTTGCCATAGCTCCATTTATATTGGTTAAATACTTTAACAAAGAAATTAAGGAGTTTATCGACTCTAAGCACTAGTAGTTTTCTTGTGTTGCCAAGGGCTCAATCAACCATCAATTCAGATATGAAAAAAAAAAATCTAATTAAAAAGTATTGTTCACTACTATGCTATCAGTCATGGCCATGTGGTGAAATCTGCTACTAGATATTTTCAAATTAGTGACATTTCAAAGCACATTTGGGTATCAACGAAGATCTGAAGTTGTATAACAAATCTATTTCTATGGTAACATGTTGTCCCTCCCAGCATTCTAAATAGATTTTAAGTTATGACAGTAATTGCTACTGCTTTGAATTTTTTAGTGTAGCTGTATACCATGCCATAAAGAATGACAGTTATTTCAATCATATTCTTTACATGATATTTCCTTAGATTTATAAAATTTTCTTTAGAGTTATTTTCATGAGTTTCCCTTATAGTTATAAAATTTTAACTTATTTTTTCCTTTCTATTCAGACTCTTTTAACCAAATCTTCTTTTCCATCATGCTGGTAAACATCAAAGCTAAGAAGAAAAGACATTTTAATTTGATTTTTATATTTTTATAATTATATTGTTTATGCCATGAACAAAACTTACTCTCAAGAGTTATCTTTCTTAGATAACTATGTTGTCACACACCTTTGTGCCAAAAGTGTATCTACAGGATATTATGAAATTAACTTCCATAAAGTTGTACAATCTGCTGTTAACAATAATACTTTTTAATGCAGTAGAGTAGGAAGTGAGGATAGTTTTACAGTGGCGATAGTATAGAAGGTAAAAACAAAATTCTGTTAAAGCAATAAAGCTAGATTTACTAGTACAATCTGGAAAACCATTTTAAATCTTTTATTATAAAAGGGCTTTGTGCAGTAATGTTTATTCCACAGTCTTTCCATTTGGCGGGTTCCTGCATCTAACCGTAATTCTTTTTCATATTGGTAATGCCATGTAAAATCTTTGAATGGAAACTGGACGAATTCCAACTTAGAGATTAAAGCCAATATATGTTTGGTCAAAATGGAATTAGCCATAGCACAAATTACTAAGCACAACTCAGGAAGAATTTGCAGGTCTGGTCCTGATATTACTGCTGGGAAGTAGTAGTAGTAGTAGTAGTAGTAGTAGTAGTAGTAGTAGTAGTAGTAGTAGCAGCAGCAGTAGTAGCAGTAGTAGTAGTAGCAGCAGTAGTAGTAGTTGGGTGGGTCACTGACGTCGTTATCATAGTCATCATCATTGTGACCATCATCATCATGGTCATGGTGGTGACAGTGGTGGTAGAAGCGGTAGCAGCAGCAGCAGCAAGAGGAGGAGGAGAAGGAGGAGAAGGAGGAGTGACAGTAACAGCTAAAATAATTGCATTCATTGCTATTGTTGTCTTATCCACTGTACAACCATTATCACACCTTCCCCTCAAAACCCACCAACACCAAACCTTACTACTGTTAGAAACAGGTATGGAGATGTAATCTAGAACTTCACTTAGCAATCAGCATATTTTGGGGATTCAGCCTCATTTTACAATATTTTCACTGTCACCTCAGACTGACCAATGTCTTATGACTGGAATTCTGCAGACAGAAACTGCGTAGAAGCTTGTACCATGTATGTATACAGATATATAAGGTGCATGTATGTGTGTGTATACATGTGTGTATGTATATATACATATACACATATACATATATGTATGTATATATATATATATATATGTATATATATATGTATGTATATATATATATATATATATATATATATATATATAT
>NC_068983.1:160653677-160656049 GCF_001194135.2 Octopus bimaculoides
TATATATACATATACATAGACATACATACATATATATATAAATATATATATCAGAATAAGCAACAAGGATATCCAAAGTTAATGCAGTACGATCGTTTCATGTAACTCCATTTATTTAAGCAATGTGAACATTACATCAAATGTAAAATGCAGAGCAATCCTCAGGCATTTTGCTAAAAAAAATTTTGCTAAAATTGCTTTCTTTTCAGATATCATCAGAAAAATGTAATTAAAATTCCTTAAAATGACAGATCTACTGGACTTACAAAGAGGTCAAATTGTTGGTGCTCGTATGGCAGGTGCAAGCATAACAAAAGCAGCAGAAATGTTTGGTTATCAAGAAATACTGTTTCGAAAGTAATGACACCTTTGAGAAAGAAGGAGAACCCTCCTCATCGAAACAAAACTCCGGAAGAAAACCAGAACTTTCAGATAGGGACCCCCGGACTCTTACACAAATTGTTAGAAAGGATAACAAAAGTACAGCTCCCAAAATTATTGCAGAGCTTAATGACCACCTCAAGAAATCCAGTTTCCACAAAAACTGTTTGCCAGGAGCTGCACAAAGTTGGATTTCACGGGAGGGCTGCAATCAGAAAACCACTACTTTCAAAAACAAATGTTGTAAAGCATTTAGAGTGAAGTAAAAACCTACAGAATTGTTCCCTAGAGCAGTGGAAGAATGTTATTTTTTCAGACGACTCATCCTTTACTTTCTTTCTGACCACTGGCCAAGGATACATGTGGAGACACCCAAAAGAAGCATTTGACCCATACTGCCTTCTTCCAACTGTTAAACATGGAGGAGGATCTGTGATAATCTGGTGGGCTATGTCTTGGAAATCCGCTGGCCCAATGGTTTCACTTCATGGTAGAATTGATAGTCAAGACTGTTTAAGCATTTTATCTGATCAAATTCATCCTATGATAATGCACCAATCCACACAGCAAAAGTTGTTACTAAATAGCATGAAGAACATTCTAGTGAAGTTGAACATTTTGTATGGCCACCAGAGTCCCCAGATCTCAATATTACTGAACATTTATGGTGCATTTTAGAAAAACAAGTAATGAGTCGATATCCTCCACCATCATCACTACAAGAACTGGAAACTGTTTTAGCTGAAGAATGAACAAAAATTCCTTTGGAAACAATTCAAGCTTTGTACGAGTTCATACCTCATAAAATTCTAGTTGTAATTATTGCCAAATGCAATCCTACACCATATTAAAATAAATTTGCTTTAAAGTGTCTCCATTATTTTATCCAACCCCTGTAAATATATACACACACACACACACACACACACACACACACATATATATATATATATATAGACACACACACACTCATATATGTATAGACAGATAGGTAAACAGACACAGACAGAGAAATAGATAGATAGATAGATAGATAGACAGACAAGGTAAGAATTGTAATATATATCATCATCATCATCATCATCATCATCATCATCGTTTAACGTCATATATATATGTGTATATTAGCATGTCTTATATACATGGCACAAACATTATTTGACTTTGAAGATAATACTTCAGGTAGAATGAAAAGAGATGTGGTTTATTATATAAAAAAGTTGCATTCTACTTTCAGTTTCACCTGGCATCTGGTGTAATTTCTTTTACATAATAAACACATATACATATGAGTGTTTTTGTGTGTGTGTCTATGTCAGTGTCCATATCTACGCTTCTGTCAACTTGCGTAAAATTAGTGTTGTATCAAAAAAAGTTATGTAGTGATTCAATGTATTACATTATGTGTTATAACAATTATATTATATTTTATTATATTACATTCTACTATATTATATTATACTATATATTATATCATATCATATTATATTATGTTATATATTATATTAGATTAGATTATATTGTATTATATTCTACCTTTTATCTTTTGCTTGTCTCATGACAGGGCACGGCTATGATGGGTATCGCCTTGATGGGCACCATCTTGAAAAATTTTTAGACGAATGAATCGACTCCGGTACTTTTCTTTTTTAAGCTTGGTGCTTATTCTATTGGCTATTTTGTTGAAGTGCCAAGTTACAGGGCTATAAACACACCAACACCAGTTGTCAAGTGGTGGTTGTGGGCATCAAACACAGACACAATGATATACACACACACACACACACACACACACACACACACACACACACACACACACACACACAATGGGTTTCTTTCAGACTCCATCTACCAAATCTACTCAGAAAGCATTGGTCAGCCCAAAACTTATACAACACTCACCTAAGGTACCAAACAGAAGGGCTGAATCTGGAACCATCTAAATGGGAAGCAAACTTCTTACCACATAGTCACAAATGTATGTACGTATG
>NC_068983.1:160656132-160676511 GCF_001194135.2 Octopus bimaculoides
CTTTTATCTTTTGCTTGTCTCATGACAGGGCACGGCTATGATGGGTATCGCCTTGATGGGCACCATCTTGAAAAATTTTTAGACGAATGAATCGACTCCGGTACTTTTCTTTTTTAAGCTTGGTGCTTATTCTATTGGCTATTTTGTTGAAGTGCCAAGTTACAGGGCTATAAACACACCAACACCAGTTGTCAAGTGGTGGTTGTGGGCATCAAACACAGACACAATGATATACACACACACACACACACACACACACACCGAAATCGTGATGGCACCTGTGCCCAGTGTCACCTTTCTGGCACTTGTGCCCACGGCATGTGTAAAGACTTTCGAGCGAGATCATTGCCAGTGCCCCTGGACTGGCCCTTGTGCGGGTGGCACATAAAATACACCATTTTGAGTGTGGCCATTGCCAGTACCACCTGACTGGCCTTCGTGTCGGTGGCACATAAAAGCACCCACTACACTCTCGGAGTGGTTGGCATTAGGAAGGGCATCCAGCTGTAGAAACTCTGCCAAATCAGATTGGAGTCTGGTGTAGCCATCTGGTTTCACCAGTCCTCAGTCGAATCGTCCAACCGATGCTAGCATGGAAAGCGGACGTTAAACAATGATGTATCATCGTCATCATCATCATTTAGCACCTGCTTTCCATGCTGACATTAGTTAGATGGTTTGACTAGAACTGGTTAGCCGGAGTAGTGAGTGGGATGATATGATCAATTAAAATTCCTTGAAAACTGAGCCCCACTGTGATTCAAGTCCAGTGATGGAAACCAGTAAAAGAATTACAGAATGTTAACAATAATGCTACTGCAAGTTAACTACTACTACTACTACTATTACTGCTACTACTATTATTACTGCTGTTGCTGCTGCTGCTGCTGCTACTACTACTACTACTACTACTACTACTACTACTACAGCTGCTGCCTTACCCTCCTTTCTATATTCATACAGCCAATACTATATCAGAAGCTCTGCCCACACTACTTATTATCCACTCTACAATCGCTAACACTGCCACCACATTGATTTTACAATTTCTGTGAAAATTTACAGAATTATATCAATTATATATCCATTACTATATTTTCAGCTGCATACCTATTACCATTACCAGTTGTATGTGAGCCAACAATGGAAGCTTCTGTGACCGTATTTCTGTTGAAATGCAGTACCTTTGCTTCAGATAATTTTCAAAATAATAAAGAATTTAGTAAAAAACTTTGTTATTATTAAGCTGGTATTTGGAATATAAATTAACATGAAATTTCAATGGAAGATTTTAATTTCAATTGCTTTAAAACAGTTTTAGGCAGGTTGGTATTAAAATGGTTAATTTACATCTAACAGTCTTAAGAACAAGCATGTCTGTAATTACAATGAACGATGTAGTGTTAGATACATAATACCTGGGGGAAAATACAGGATAACCACTACTTGAATGCTTTTGATCAATGGGTCTGTAGCAGAATCCTAAACACCAACTCACTGCCAAGGAATCAAACCTGAATCACTATGTTCACAAGTAAAAATAACCTGTCAGGATTGATGCTGTCAGCAAACAAATAGTCACTCAAACCTCTAGTAGAAGTAGGATGTCATTAGCAATTTTGTCTTGGGGGGGGGGGTCTTTTTTTGAAACACATCAGCTGTGTAGAGCTTGTTCATCTGTTAACCATTGGACATCCACCATAACTGCTGCCGGAAGTCATATGGTGCCCATCTTCAACTATGGAATATGATGACAAAAACAAATTCAGTCCAGTCAACACTGGCTACTATCATTACTGGCACAACATCTCATACAAACTGCTGAACTAGTTTAATTGCCTTAAAATATTTCTTTCCTGTCATTTGTTGTAAGGACACCTAATTGTCATCATCATCATCATCATTGTTTAACGTCCGCCTTCCATGCTAGCATGGGTTGGACGATTTGACTGAGGACTGGCGAACCAGATGGCTGCACCAGGCTCCAATCCGATCTGGCAGAGTTTCTACAGCTGGATGCCCTTCCTAACACCAACCACTCTGAAAGTGTAGTGGGTGCTTTTACATGCCACCGGCACAAAGGCCAGTCAGGTGGTACTGGCAATGGCCATGCTCAAAATGGTGTTTCTTACGTGCTATCTGTACAGAAGCCAGTCCAGCGGCACTGGCAATGACCTCGCTCAAATGCTTTTTCACATGCCACTGGCACAAGTGCCAAGTAAGGCGATGCTGGTAACAATCACACTCAAATGGTGCAATTTACATGTCACTGGCATGGAAGCCAGACAGCTGCTCTGGCAATGATCACGCTCGGACGGTGCTCTTAGCACTCCTCTGGTACAGGTGTCATCACGATTTCGATTTCAATTGCCCCAACAGGTTTTCGCAAGCCAAGTTTAGTGTCTAATGAAGGAGAGGTTGGCATGGATTCCAGTCGTCGAATTTGGTTGTGGTATTTGGAATTTCATACAGACTTCTTGTTCATTTATCTCTTAACTCAACCAAGGTATGTTTATTATGCTGATAACAACCAAATCAAAATATTCTACCATTAGAAGTGTGCTGAATAAGGACTAACCTAGGGTTAAACAACAGAATCAATTGTAAATCTACTAACATTGCTACTTTATGAATTCCATGAGCTCTAGCAATGCAGTAGGTAGCATTTTATACTATCATACAATGGTCACTATACCATACTACCATTACAATACCATTAGTTCTATATTTGTTCTAGCTATCACACCCTCATCTTAAGTTGTAGTTCAGCTTTTAATTGAATTTTATTTTCTATATTCTGCATCTAGATTTACATGAACCATCCTTGACTGTATGTAATAACATTGTCAAGGATTATTCAAACAATCTCCAGTATAGCTGTGATTGTAAACAATGCTTCTAGTGTACAGCTACTTTCCTGAAACAGGAAAATTGGTTACTTGAGATTAAGTATTATATAGAACTGAATAAATACAAACAGCTGAGGACATGATTGAATGATGACTGTGGTGGTGGTGGTGGCGGCGGCAGTGGCGGCAGTGGCGGCAGTGGCGGTGGCGGCAGTGGCAGTGGTGGTGGCGGCGGTGGTGGTAGTGAATGTGACCGTTGTTGTAATCATTTTAACATATAACTTTTTCCAGTGCTAGCATGGGTTTGATAATAAGTAGTATTGCAAACTACCTTTTAATTCTGTGTTGTTTTTCATTTGTGACACATCCTGAGGTCTGACCTCAACACGTCTTTCAGCCTATCAGCACATGACATGTATTTGACCAATAGATATTGTCTATTGTTGTGTCATATTCATGTCACTACGGCCACCTTTCTTGCACACATAGCCTAATGACTTTCGTGGCAAACTACTATCTCAGTTCACTTCTGTTCTACCATTTATACAACACCTTACATTACATATATAACAAATAATTTCTCTCAACTCCTTTCTTTCCAGTTTCAGTAGATCTTCTTGATTTAATGACCATTACCTTATAACATCACTCATGTTTCATAGGGTCCACCATTTTTTCAAGAACAGATAATTTTTGCATCTTTCAATAAATTATCTATTGCAAGGAGGTGCTGAAAAGCTCCTGGCTTTAAGAGTATTGGGAAAGGCCTTGCTGGAGACCCAACCATCTGAGTTCTTTTACAGGGCTTAGAAAAACTGAAGGATCACAGCAATAAGTGTGTAAATCTGAGGGGAGGGGAATATGTTGAATAAAATCATAATTAACTGTCTGCCTGTATTTTCTTTTACCTAAAACCAGGAACTTTTCTGCACTCTTCATATACTCAATGATAAATCATGATTTGGGGATAACATAGTGTACTGGATACCACAGAAATTTAGATTTATGATACCTCATTAAAACATGAGATGTCTGTTGTGATTCCCTTAACAAATGGGATATGGGAATGAAATACCTTTGAAATTTTTTTCTCCCATGAGTACATCTAGAGCAAAAGGATTTAGTTAAGCTCATCTTTATCCAAGCTGTATCAGTGATCCTATTTAACTCATGCCATATGCTAAAAATGAATCTGTCACATTTACTATGGATCTGCAGCTTATTCTTGTGAACCATACCATCACATGACACCCAGCAAATGTTCAGTGGACTTGGACATCAAGAAGGAAGTCTCTTACTAGCACCAGTGATGAATATGAACTGCAGACTTTTCAGTCAGTAAACCGTTACCATATGAGTTAACTGTAACACTGGAAACAACCAAATGGTTAAACTCTGAGAGGTTAAAACTTCATATCACATCATAAAGAACTGGTAAGTTGGTGGGCTCAGCCAAAGAATTCCTACATCAAGTAAATGCATTTAAAGTTAATTGAAAACAGCCCAAAGAAAAATCAACTGAAGAAATAAAATTCTTTTATAACACTTTATTAAATTTCTAGCTGTGAAGTCAATCTTCAGTGCCAAATTGCCCTAGAGTAGAAAGTTCTTAAAATAGTTCTGCTCAAATGAAAAAGAATATTTCAAAAAAAAAAAAAAAAGACTGCAAAATAAAGATTAAAAATATATTATTGGTGTTATTATTGTTATTTTAGTATGACAGCTTATCTTCAGATTTCTTGTTTTATTTCTTTTTCTTTCTTTCTTCAGCAAGAAAATTAAACTAATAGTGTTTCAAAAAGATATTTTTTCATTTATAAGAACACCAGGAAAATTTAATGAACTATTATGTATTATTTAGGAAATGAAAAATATTCAGCAACAAAAATTGGTGAAAAATAAAAGGCTGCTCCATTTTTTTTTAAGAACTATATTCTAAAAAGTTAGCTGTAGCTCTCTAATAAATATAATAGGTCTGCAGAGAAGCACAGAATTTTAATTTTTCTATTTATTTATGTAAATAGTTATTTATTTTGTATCTTTAATATATCTTGAGAAGTGATTTGTTAGGGAAGGTTGTGTTGGACAGGAAATAAATTGAGAAATATATAATGGGATATTAGTTTCAGTTACAATGAAGAAAGGTCAAAGTAGATGGAAAAGAAACTGGAAAAAAAAAACTATTTCATACAAGCTAAATGGGAAAAAATATATCCACATATATAAATACATAGATCTTTCTCTAAAGATACTGTAAGCATGCTGGTTGTTACAATAAGTCTTCAACATATCTTGATTTATATTACTATTGAAAATATGATATCACATTGATTTGGAATCTAAATTATTTTTCCCTAAATATAATAAAGCTACTTTGTTATGGTGTAGATATTTTTCTTTGCTTTCTGTCAGTGGTAATAAGGGGGAAAAAATATGATTACCATACTCAAAGTTTTGACATTTGTCTACATTAATAGCAACTTTTTGCTTGAAAACTGGTGAAGTTTTACATAAAAAACAATTTTTAGATTTTATGCTAATATTTTTAGGATCCATCAGTTCTAAATGAGTGTTTACAAAACCTTCAATAAATAAAAATAAAAAAACAACACATTCAATAAATTGTAAAGAATTTTTTCTTTTGTCAAAATAACTAGCATTATTCATAGAAGAAAATTATTAGCTTTCTCAGAAATCAGCCAGAAAGTTATTCTGTAATACACTTTGAGTAAAGCCTTCATTCAACACTAAATTGTATTATTGTTGTTGTTGTTGTTGTCGTTATCATTATCATTATTATTATTATTATTATTATTATTATTATTATTATTATTATTATTATTATTATTATTATCTGCATTTATTTTTTAATTTGTTACTTTTTCTTATTTTTTCCTGTTTTTATTTATTTTTGTTATTTTTGCAAATCTTTATCTTTCTTGATATCAGCAACTTTCATATTAGCTTACTTAAAACTCTCACTCATTCAAATTCCTTAGACTAGTGTCTGGTGTAATCTTTCACACCATACTTAAGTTGCCATTAACATGTCTAACATAGAATGATCATGTGGTAAGAATATCTATATATGTAACCAAAACAACTTAAAACTTTTTTTTATCAATTTAAAATGTAATATCTTTAAAATTAAAAATGTTGCTGTTATTTACATTATAAAACAGCATCTCTGCTAAAAATTCTCAGCTGTCACTCTCTACAGCTTTCATTTCTTACAGGTGTCACTCCCTACAGCTGTCACTCTCTACAGCTGTCACTCCCTACAGCTGTCACTCTCTACAGCTGTCACTCCCTACAGCTGTCACTCTCTACAGCTGTCACTCCCTACAGCTCTCATTTCTTACAGCTCTCATTCTGCATGATCACCTGCTTGTCTTTTTGCTACTGTCATCTTTTAACTTATAGTCTCCTTTTGTCACTTGTATCAACCTAACTTACAGTGGTGGCGCAATGGCCCAGTGGTTAGGGCAGTGGACTCGCGGTCATAGGATCGCGGTTTCGATTCCCAGACTGGGTGTTGTGAGTGTTTATTGAGCGAAAACACCTAAAGCTCCACGAGGCTCCGGCAAGGGGTGGTGGCGAACCCTGCTGTACTTTCTCACCACAACTTTCTCTCATTCTTACTTCCTGTTTCTGTTGTGCCTGTAATTCAAAGGGTCAGCCTTGTCACACTGTGTTACACTGAATATCCGCGAGTACTATGTTAAGGGTACACGTGTCTGTGGAGTGCTCAGCCACTTGCATGTTAATTTCACGAGCAGGCTGTTCCGTTGATCGGATCAACTGGAACCCTCGATGTCGTAAGCGACGGAGTGTCAACAGCAACAACTCAACTTAAACAATTTTTTTGCTTTAAAGGCAACATTGTAATAGCAATAATAATATTAAAAAAAAGAAACGAAGGGAAAAATTATTCATATATAGCACAAAAAACAAATCAATATCCTTTCACATTTCACTATTTTATAACTTTCCATTTTACTTATAATTGCTTAAAAGTTATTTTATGTATTAAAAGTTATTTTACTAGTTATTTATTTCCATTCTATAAATGTTTAAAAGGTATTTCACAATTTTTTGTTTTCATGTTTTTTTGTTTTATAAATTTTGATCATTCTTTAATAGTTAGGGAAGGACACATTAAGGTTGTACCTGTTTTATCGAATGTTTAATATTAAGTCAGAAATACTTATGCAGTGAGGAGAAAACATTATTAGTTCAATCATCGTTGACATCGTTGTCGTCATCGTCATCGTCGCTGTCATCATCATCATCATCATCATCATCGTCATTTAGCATCAGCTTTCCATACTTTCATGGGTTGGGCAGTTTAGCAGGAGCTGGCAAACCACAGGACTGCTGCTTGTTTTGGTATGGTTTCTATGGCTGGATGCCCTTCCTAATGCCAAATGACTAATATTGATTTCAAATTTTGGCACAAGGCCAGCATTTTCGAGGCAGGGTAAGTCGATAACATTGACCCCAGTGATCAGCTGGTACTTATTTTATCAACTGCAAAAGGATGAAAGGCAGAGTTGAATTTGAACCCAGAACATAGAGACAAGCAGAGTATATTATACCCAAACATTACAGATGGTAATGGAGGACAGGAGAGCCATCAGTAATATAATATATTTTTGATGTTTTTCTTTAGTCCCAGTTTGTCCCCGGTTGAGCAGATCTATGATTGAAGGCTTTGTTTTATGCATTGTGTATCTAGGACTACATTATCCAATATGTTCTTCCACGTTTTAAGATAGAGATTTAGCTGCTACTTCTGACAGTTGTGTGACCATGTAGAGGCTCATTTATTTTTTATTGTTTTTGTTTTTGTAAGTAAAATGATATCCAACGATCCACTGCATTTTTAGGAAACCAATGTAGACTTTGTTTACATTATTTACATTTGACGGATATTTGTCCTCATCTTGTTTGTTGTTAACACAACGTTTCAGCTGATATACCCTCCAGCTTTCATCAGGAGTCTTGAGGAAATTTCGAACCTGGATTCTCATTCCTAAGATATTTTTCGATGTTATTATCATTATTATTATTATTATTATTCAGGTCACTGCCTGGAATCGAACTCGGAATCTTGGGGTTAGTAGCCCATGCTCTTAGCCACTATGCCATATGCTTGTTGGAAATTATGGAGTGAATTTTAGGGCTTATAAATCTAATATTCTCCTGTCCTTCCTTAATACCGGTTCCCATATGCTATTCATATCTGCACTCGATCTGCTTAGGTGTACAGATATGAGTAGCATATGAGAACCAGTATTAAGGAAGGATAGGAAAATATTAGTGGTTAAGAGTGCAGGCTACTAAACCCAAGATTCCGAGTTCGATTCCAGGCAGTGACCTGAATAATGATAATAATAATGATAACATAAAAAAATACCTTATGAAATTAGAAATGAACAAACTTTTAATCAATACTGCTGAGATTAGTGTTATCATTTCCTAGCCAATGATAAACTTCTGTACTTGGCTTTTGTTGACATGGAGAAAGACTTTAACAGGGTCTCCTGATCCCTTATCTAGTTGGCAATGTGGAAACTAGGGATAGATGAGTGGTTGATGTGAGCTGTATGAGCCATGTACAGAGATGCTGTCAATAAGGCAAGGGTTGACGAGTATAGCGAAGAATTCTACGTAGAGGTAAGGGTTCACCAAGGATCAGTCCTCAGCCCCTTCTTGTTCATCATAGTCCTCCAAGTAATAACAGAGGAATTCAAGACAGAATGCCCCTGGGAGCTCCTTTATGCTTTAATAGCAGATTCACTACCAGGACTAGAGAAGAAGTTTCAGGTGCAGAAGCAAGGTCTAGAATCAAAGGGCCTTAGAGTTAACCTTGCAAAAACCAAAGTCTTAGTAAGTAGGAAGGCAGATAAATCACAAATCTCTGCAGGTAGATGGCCCTTCTTGATCTGTAGGAAAGGCATAGGTAGAAACTCCATAAGATGTACCTGGTGTAAACTATGGACACATGAGAAGTGCAGCAATATCAAAAGAAGGTTAACTGGAGAGATAGTTTTTATGTGTGGTAGATGCACAGGAACAATAAACACCAAAGATGTACAGAAAACAGATTCCATCATATGCCAGAGGTAAAAACGAGAAGTAGTTGATAGCTTCCATTACCTAGGTGACCAAGTCAGTAGCAGGGGTGGATACTCTGAGAGTGTAGCTGCTAGAATAAGGATAGCATTGGCAAAGTTCAGAGAGCTCCTACCTCTGCTGGTAACAAAGGGCCTCTCACTCAGAGTGAAAGGTATGATGTCTGTATGTGAACAACCATGCTACACAGCAGTGAAACATGCACTGTAGCTGCTGAAGACATGCATAAGCTTGCAAGAAATGAAGCTATTATGCTCCACTAAATGTGTAATGTCAGTATGCATACATGACAGAGTATAAGTGCCCTGAGAGAAAAGTTGGGCATAAGAAGCATCAGATGCGGTGTGCAAGAAAGACAATTGCACTGGTATGGTCATGTGTTGTGTATGGATGAGGACAGTTGTGTGAAGAAGTGTCACACTCTAACAGTGGAGGGAAGCTATGGAAGAGGTAGACCCAGGAAGACATGAGGTGGTGAAGCACAACCTTCAAACATTGGACCTCACAGAGGCAATGACAAGTGACCGAGACCATTGGAGATATGCCATGCATCAGAAGGCCCAGCAAACCAAGTGAGATCATAGTCATGGCTGATGCCAGTGTTGCATAACTGGCCCATTTAAAAGCACCCTTCAATCGTTGGGCAATATGCTATGCATGTGAAGACCTGTTGAACCAAGTGAAATCATAGTCGTGGCTGATGCCTGTGTCACCTGACTAGCACCTGTGCTGATGGCACATAAAAGCACCATTCGAGTGAGACTGATGCCAGTGCTGCATGACTGGATCCCATGCTGGTGGCCTGTAAAAGCACCGACTACACTCTCGGAGTGGTTAGTGTTAAGAAGGACATCCTGATGTAGAAACCTTGCCAAATCCGATAGTAAGTATGCTGAAGTATAAGCAGAAAAAATAAAATTTACAAAATATGTGTTAGCTACTTAGATAAGTCTAAGAATGCTTCAGAGCCTTAAAGCGTTACTTGTGAGAATAAACTCAAGTGGTATCACAATGAAAGAAAAAGATTATGTGATGAAATATCTCATGATGAAAGTAGATAGTAGTCAAGAGGAAAAGTAAAGGGAGGAAAGCAAGGGAAAGAATCATTCAAAACTGTGGTATGATTGGTGAGCAAGATTAGTGATAGCAAGAAAGATATTCCAGACATTTACATTCCATACAAACACAATTATCAAGATGTAATCATGTATGTGAAACCCCTAAAACTATAGGTTTGCTTTGGGCTTTTCATTTTTTCTTTTTAAACTAGAGCAAAGCCTTCCAAACAAATAAGGAAAACTCAAAATAGGACATTCCTCAAAGAAACATTCTCTAATTTCAATCTATTATTCTATATAATATGAGATAATTGCTACACTTGATATAATTAGATCTTTCTTTCATTGTTGGAATATTTAATATCAATGTAGAATTAGTTCCAATCAGATCTATAATAGTCTTTGTCTTTATTCTTCCTCTCTTTTCAGCAGTGCACCAACATGTAAATCATTACTTACTGTAAATGATTGCCAAACCAATTTACTCCCACAGTCATGAAGAAGAAGCTACTTCTCTCATTGCTTCAAATATGTTTACCTCAATGGCATCCATAAAAACCTTTATCAATTTAACAGCAACACCAGTTGTTTTCATTACCACTGGTTCAGAGACAAATATGTCTAGTGGTGACCTGCGTGTCTACCATTTACCTTTCTCAGTTCTCATCACAGTATTTGATGAATGGATTGCATTTTCTGAATTGTGATTGTTAGTAAAAGCACCAGTGTGACAGTGGCATCTGCATATCAAATTCAAATTGCTCTGAGAAAAATAATAATACAGTTCTTTTATCCTGTTTACAATTGATATCCTGCCTTATTTCACTATTCTTCAATTTAAAAAAAAAATTTTCATTGCTTTATAGGTTGCAATTATGTAAATTTGAGATTTCATGGGTATTGGCACCATAAAATCTAAAACTAGAATTGTATTCTTTAAGTACATATACAAACATATATACATCTGTGTGTGTGCGTGTGTATGTGTGCGTGTGTGTTCATTTCTATTTATAGTCAACTCAGTTTTAATATTCAATACAGTTTTGTTCTATCTCAATACCACATGCCATGCATGATTGATTATCTTTTGGGATTTAATCTACTTTTCCTGAATACAAGTTAGAAGTATTAATAGGGGAATATTTCCACCAGTCCTAGATTAATATATTCAATGCTAGTTCACTGGATAGAGCAGAATATTCCAGAATTATTCACTTCAAATTGATATATAACAGCGATAATTCTTGAAGTTAAACTTATCTTGCGTTTAACATTATTGACTAGGAAAGAAATTTGCAACATATAATTGTTGTTGCTGTTGTTATTGTTGTTATTGTTTCTGTTGTGTATGCTAGTCAGCTCTATGGCAGAGAGCTAACCAATGAAATATCTAGAAACAAACATCAATTCAGTGCAATGTTACAGGCAAATAGCAGTTACCTAGCATATTGTTTGCAGATAAGCTTGATTGGCATTTTAACCACAAATAACTTCGATAAAAGATGGGGTATCAGGATAACCAGCTCAGGGGTCAAAACTGCATATTCCCTCTCACTCCTAAATTTTGTCTGAATTTCCAAAATGATGAATTATCATTATTATACACCAATATATTTAGACTAGTATCTTTATCTTGATGGTTATGACCACAACAATTTGACCCTTATATCTTGATGGTTATGACCACAACAATTTGACCCTTATATCTTTTGGCCTTCTACAGGTGCTATGTCATATTGGGCAATACTCTTAGAAATTTAAACCTAACCTTTAATTAAATCCATTGGGGCAGATTGTTATCATTCTATTATCCCTACCAGGGGCATTCCCTTATTATTTATTTTCCTATATAAGTTAGTAAGCAGGCAGAATTGTTAATGTGCCAGACAAAATGCTCAGTGGAATTTCTTTGGCTCTTAATGTTCTGAACTCAACTTCTGTTGAGGTTAGCTTTGACTTATCCTTTCAAGGGTCAGTATAATTGGGTTGATATAATACTATACCCTACCTCTAAAATTGTTTGCCTTGTGTCAAAGTTCGAAGTCATTTATTTTCCTACTTCTGACACAATTTTCTCATTCTATTTGAACCAAAACATCTAAAGACTAACCGTTTGAGAGATTGAACTCATACCCACCTAGAAGACACATGAAGATGGATAGAGAATACAATAGCTGAAACATTGTGATTGCCATTATCAAGATGACGAAACTCGTCTGACTATATTACTATTAATAAACCTTTGCCTCTGCAGCAGTAGCAGCATTGGGGAATTGCCGAATGATTTATCTTCCAGTGACGAGTTCATTTCTTCCTGCAGGGAAACCTATCTGTGACTAATAACAGTTCCAAGAGAAGACATGTTTCCCATCTGTTTAACACATCAGAAACTGGAGATTACCATCAATTTTGTGATTATTTGAGATTTGAAAAATAACTAGTTAATTAGAAGCTTTGAACTGGTGGAGAGATTTAATAGAAACTCACTGGTTTATATTATCTTGATAACATTGTATTGTTATGAAATATTATGGAATGTCTCTTAATGGTTTTGTCTTGTAAATAGAAACTTCAACGACATTTTTAATTGGTTCATAAAAGAATAGTAGGTTAATAGGATAGGAATTTTTCAAATGTTTCTGGACAATTTAAAGGATATAAATTTTCTAAATGGACATTGAAGGATAATTAATATAATTTATCTTTGATTTTGATTTAAAATTTGATGTAAATTTTGTTTATCATTAGTGAATACAACTACCTCTTTTGAGAATATATTTCTAATGAAATACATTGTCTTTGTGCTTCAGTAATTTTTCAGAAAAATCAAGGAATTTGTGGTGACTTAGTAAAAAAACCAATTTGTTTACTATTAAGCAGGTATTTAGAATATAACAAAACATTTTTATATGAAAATATAATAGAAGTTTTCCATGTAAATATGTTCACTGACTGTCCAGGGCAAGACACTGGAATGTATCCAGTGATGAAACTCAAGCTCAGGAGTTCAGGAGCTTGTAGGAGACTGGAATTATCTGTTAGTCACCACTAATTCCAGGTCTGCTCTGGCTTAGATTAATAAAACTTGTCAAGGACCTTCTTATGGATCAAACAGTGGAAAATGAGCTTGTGGCCAAAGCATACAGGACTCAGAGGAGAGCAGGCCTATAGGCAGGCTCACCAATGTGTGGACATGTCCTGATGTCATGTGAACCATTTCCAAGCCTAAGGGTTAAACAGGATAAGTTTGAGGCCAACAGAGTAAATTGTAAATAAAATGGCTCAAGACAACAGAAAAAAACAATTGCTTCCTGCTAAGAAAAGTTATGAATCCTCAGACGTTGGCATGGAAGTCTATGAACACTAATGACAGTACATATGGCCCCAGTGAGAGAGAGAGAGAGGTGGAGAGAGATATCACACTGAAAAATTATTGATCTTGTGTTGCAAAACCAGAGATAGTCACAGACGAATTGGTACCAAAAGAAATATTGTAAAAAATAGTCTCCAATACTGCAATAATAAATACAAAAAGAGGAGATGATTTCATTAAATAACTATTGTATAGCAACTTTATTGTTTAGCAACTTAAAATAGTGAATTAGCTGAGTTGTTTGAGTGTCAGAATACCTTGCAATATTTGTTCTGCCTCTCCACTCTAATGCAATTCTGTATTTGTGAGATGAGGAATTTTTTTCTTTATCATGCACTAGTTGGAATGGTGTCCTCATCTTGGTTGTTGCTTTTCACTGCATTTCAGCTGTACACACTCCAGCCTTCTTCAGGTGTCTTGTGATTCACCTTACTACCTTGCCTGGGATTGAACCCAGAACCTCCATGTGACTGCAATGCATTAACTAGCACCTTTATCCACTATGCTATGCCTGTAGGCAGTATAAGTTCAAATCCCGTTGGGATCAGCTTTGCCTTTTATCCTTTCAAAGTTGATGAAAAAAGTATCAAATCTAGGCTGTATATTGTTGGAACAGTAAAAATGTCGAACTAGATGCAATATTTGTTCTAACTCCTTGCATTTTGAGTTCAAATCCTGCCATGGTCTACCTGGATGGTAGACTTAATCTGTTACCTGGTTTAACACCACTGCCTGGAACTTTAGGCGCCCTTAAAGAAGTCCACTTTGTTGCAAGCATTCACCTGCATCTGCAGCTTGAAGATAACTTCCCCCACTCCCGACCACCAGCCTGAGAGACACAGTCTTTGCTCATGAAAAATTTAATAAACACAAACGTCCCAATCCATGCCTCCTTCCATTCATTTAGCACTCATATGAAGTTTTGGAGTCATTGTTTGTGCCTTGATTAAGAATTATCATTAAAACATGACTTTTCCTTCATATTTTGAGTGTAGTTTAAATTAATTTTATTTTGTTTGGCTCCCAACATAAAGTATGACAGCCATAACTTAAGTATATTTAAAACTTAGTTAAGAGTCTAATTAAAGAGACATCTATTCATTTCAAAGTAGCACCAAACTCTAATCACCTTCAAAGTAAGATCCTCTAACTTCAATGCTCCAGTCACTTTGTGAAGGCCTAGTGGAAGTCCTCTAAAGTAAAGGTATCCAGGATACTTGTTACAGCAGCCTTCATCTTCTTCAGCTTGGGGAACAACCAAAATTCACTCAGGGAGCAAGGTCTGGACTGTGGGGAGGGGAAGGGACCGTTTTGATGCCCATCACTGTCAAGTAGTTGGTTACTAGGATAGAATTTTGGATTGGTACATTGTCCTAGTGCAGGTACTCTGTCCTTTTCTAATGGAATATCTTCCTGAACTCCCTCAAAACCTCAATAAAGTACTCATTGTTGACCATCTGGCCAGAGAGAACCCAGATGATATTGATGGTGCCTTTACTGTTGGAAAAGAGGATCATCATGAGCTTCCTGGTGAACTTGATTTGTCTGGCCACTTGTGTCAGTAAAAAACAGATGTTTGGCTCATACAAGTTTATCCAAAAGCAGTCTTTTAGCAGTTCATATGTTTCTGTGGAGTTTTCGCCCAGTTTAACATAAAATTTTATTGCATGGTGAGCTTCCAAATTGTCTTCAGGTACCATTTGCACTCTGCAATGAGTCAAGCAGTGTTTAATAGATTATGCTCAAAGTGCTTTTACAGCCATATCCTTCAATCTGAAATAACAAGAGTTGGCAAGTCAGCTTATTAGATTAGTAAAAATGATATACTAAAATTACGATAATCTATAACTGCTTCTCCTACAAAAGTCTCAAAGCTACCAAGATATGCATCATATATGTTCCCTACCACACACATACATATATATGCATGCAGATGTTATTTTTTTGTGACATTATATATCAAAACAATTTAACATTAGAATGAAAGATAACTTAATACTTTCTACTAGAGCACATATTTAGTAATTTTCACCAGGAAAAGGTTGACAATGACTTTGAAGTTTTGGCTTGTTTAGTGCCATCAGACTGATTCATGACAAGCAAGCCAAAACTTCGAAGTCACTATAAGACTTCTTTTGCAGAAGTCAATGTATATATATATATATATATATATATATATATATATATATATGTACACACATACATACATAGATATACATATATATATATATACGTGTACACACATGCAAATATATGTGTACACACACATACATTTACATATATATATATACACACACACATACACACATTCACACGCATGTATGCATGTACACATACACATGCATAAAATTGTTTTGTTTTTGCTTTTTTTCAATGCAATCACATTCCATATTTAACAGAAGATAATATTGGTCCTGGCCTGCCAACCAGCTATATTAATGTCTCCAGCAAGTCACTCACTGGAGAAACTGAACAAGATACTTGAAACATATGTAATTGATTTTCCTAGATGTACATTAGAAATGTTCTGCAGATAAAAGATATAAAAAAAAAATATGAAACCTTTTGAGTTTGAAAATGCTAAGGTAAAAGAAAATAAGTTTTGCAAAAGATTTAAAATAGAAAACCAAAATTATGAAATAGTGGAAACAAAAACAAAAAAAAAAGCAAAAACAAAACAAATGAAGAACTAAAAATATATTTGAGAGATTTATTTTTTAATCCTTATCAGAATTCTATAGCTTATATTTTTAAATCATTGCAAGACATGAAAAGAAGATGAAATAAGATGAGGAAAATGTACTGTTTTCCTCTCTCCATCTCTCTCCAAGTGTGTGTGTGTATGCGTGTGTGTGTGTATGCGTGTGCGTGTGTATGCATGTGTGTGTGTATGCGTGTGTGTGTGTATGTGTGTGTGTGTATGCGTGTGTGTGTGTATGCGTGTGTGTGTATGCGTGTGTGTGTGTGTATGTGTGTGTGTGTGTGTAAAATATATATATATATATATATATATATATATATATGTAAAATATATATCAATATATATATATGTATATGAAATATACAAATACACACACTCATAAATATATATATATACATATACACATATAAATGTTCATATTTGCATTTATGTATGTGTGTGTGTGTGTGTTTATGCATATGCATGTGTGTGAGTGTGCAAATGCATGTGGTAACTAGAAACACACAAACCTCATAAGGGACATTTTAATTCGGCTAATCAAATGCAAAGATATGCATACATGCACATACATGTTTGTGTGTATATGTGTGTTTGTATGTGTGTATGTATGTATGTATGTATGTATGTATATGTGCATGTATGCATATATGTATGTATCATTGCTTGCATGTATGTATGCGTATGTGCAAGTGTATAAAAAAACACATACACATTGCATAAATATATATCTATATATACATATACAAACATATGTATTATATGAATATATATATATATATCATATATAAATATATCATCTATACATCATATATATATATATATATATATATATATATATATATATATATATATATACATATATATTTATAATCATATGTATTTTACATATTTAGTAATATATGTATATACATTGGACATATATATTTATTCATATATATGTTTGTGTATGTATATGTATACATTAACACACACACACACACACACACACACACACACACATACTGTGATATCTTTGACTTGGAGGGATAGTAGAAAGTGAGTGAGAGGAATAAGAGTGGTGGTATTGTATCCCAATGAAGTTAGGAAAGGAAAATTTATCCTCAAGAGACACATGAAAGGATTATTTACTCTCAAAGCATGTGCTGTGTGTACAGAACAGGAGACATACTGTATACAATATAATTATAATGATTATAAGTAGAAGAAGTGGGTTATTGTTGTTTAATTATTATTAAGGTAATTATCATTAAATTTGTGTTAAGGTAGCAAGCTGGCAAAATCGTTACAGTGCTGGAAAAAGTGTTCAATGACGTTTCTTTTGACTTTATGTTCTAGGTTCAAATGCTGCTGGAGTCAACTTTGCCTTTCATATTGTTGGGAGTAATAAAATAAGTATCAGTTGACCACTGGAGTTGAAGTAGTTGACCTAGCGCCTCTCTTGACCTTGCTGACCAGGTGTCAAAATTTGAAATCAATATTTTAAGATGACAAGACAGTAGAATTGTTAGCATGCTGAGCAAAGTGCTTAGCAGCATTTTGGTTGTCTTTTCATTCAGAGTTCAAATTCTGCCAAGGGGGTGATAAAATAAGTACCTGTTGAACTCTGGGGTTGATTTGATTAACTTAGCCTCTACCCCAAAACTGCTGGCCTTATGCCAAAATTTTAGATCATTATTATAAGATTGTGGATTAGCAAGAATAATGAGCGCATCAGAATAAGAGCCCTGTAAGGTGGTGAGCTGGCAAAAACGTTAGCATACCAGGCAAAATGCTTAGCGGTATTTCTTCTGTCTTTACGTCTAAGTTCAAATTCCACCTAGGTCGACTTTGCCTTTAATCCTTTTGGGGTCGATAAATTAAGTACCAGTTGCGTACTGGGGTCGATCTAATTGACTAACCTCCACTCCCCAAAAATTTTGGACCTTGTGCCTTGAATATAAAACAATAAATGCCCTGCAGTAATTGCTCCAGCTCTTTACATTCTGATTTCAAATACTACTGAGTCAAAATTTTCCATTCTTCCTGCCAGGGTCAATAAAATAAAGTACCATTTAAGTGTTCAGTTCAATATAATTGACTAATCCAACAACACCATAAAATTGCAGGCCTCGTGCTTAAATTGGAAACAACTTTATGCTCCCATTACTTAGTGGCAGGGCAAAAAGAGAACGATAGAATAAGTACCAGGTTTTAAAACAAAAGAAGTACTAGAGTCAGCTCATCCAACAGAAAATTCTTGAAGGCTGTACTCCAGCATAACTACAGTCTAATGACTGAAACAAACAAAAGATAAAAGACTAACCCCACACCCCCATAAGATTGCTGGCCTTGTGTCTAATTTGGAAACAATTACTATTGGGTTGGCAAGTTCCCGCCATGTTTTTTTAATTTAAATTTTTTTAAAGGTTTAATAAAAAATTAACAACTAATTAATCAATAAAGTATTCACCCTTGTTGTTTACAACTTCTTCCCAACCTTCAACAAGATTTTCAATATCTCGTTGGTAGAAATCATCCGATCCAACCACGCTCTCAATTCTGCATCAGTATTGAATGAAGCTCTGCGCATAGCATTTGAAAGAGATCGAAAGAGGTGGAAATCCGTTAGTGCCAAATTAGGAGATTACAGCACTTCCCAGCCATGCGTTTGAATGGCTTCCTTGGTCATATTGATGATATGAGGGTGGGTTTTGTCGTGCAGCAGAAGAACTCCATGCTGACAATTATGTCTTTTCTCTTGAATAGGCGTGTTGAGTCATTCCATCTGTTGAACCGTTCCACGTTGACTGTTTGGTTCCGTTCAAGCAATTTGTAATGGATAATCCCTTCCCACTCCTACCATACGCGCAACATCATTTTATGTGGATGAAGATCTTGTTTCACGTGCGGTGTCGCTTGTTTACCGGGGCTAAGCCATTCCTTACGCTGTTTCATGTTAATGTACAGTCACCATTTTTCGTCGCCAGTAACGATTCAGTAAAGAAATCGTTGCTTGTGTCCATGAGTTGAGCAGTGACGAGCAAGCAAACCAGCGGAGATTGTGGCTCATTGATTTTTGTTGTTGTCACTTAAAGCATGTGGAACCCATGCTCCATACTTCCGTGCAAAAGTTGGTTTAATCGCTCTTCATCTAACTCAACTAGATGGCAGAATGAGGTGCATCTATGAGGTCAAAATTTCTATTTTTGAACTTGGCATACCAATCATAAGTGGTTCTTTCAGCTATAGCACCCACTCCATACACAGCACAAATGTCACGAGCAGCTTTTGCGGCTCTAGAACCTTGATTAAAAGCAAAAAGAAAGAGGTGTCAAAAATGCCCATTTTTCTTAATCTGACGTTCCATTTTAATGATCTGAAAATAAACAAAAATTAACTAAAATTAACTAGAAAAACAATAGATTCCAAAATGATTCAAAAATAGATTTCTCAAAAAAATAGATTCCAAAATTCAAAAACGCCATAAATTCCAAAATTCAAAAAAAATGGCAGGAACTTAGTTGCCAACCCAATATTTAATGGCACAAGTGTGGCTGTGTAGGAAGAAGCTTGCTTCCCAACCATATGGTTCTGGGTTCAGTCTCCAGCTTAGCACTTTGGGCAAGTATCTTCTACTATAGCCTTGGGCTGACAAAAGCCTTATGAGTGGATTTTGTAGATGAAACTGCAAAAATCCCATTCTATATATATATGTGTGTTTGTGAAGGCACATGGCTTAGTGGTTAAGGTGTTGCACTCACGATTGTGAGATTGTAGGTTCGATTCCCAGACTGGGCATTGCATTGTGTTCTTGGGCAAAGCTCTTGATATCACGTTGCTCTGCAATCACTTTGGCATCTGACATGTGGCACCCCGTTGCCATTGCACCTATACAGGCAATGTCGATTTCATGGAGGGAGTGAGCTTATGTGAACACAAACATTTGATCACTATAAGCAAATCATTTGTGTGGTTCTTCAGCAAGAAAAGGATGAACCCTCATACGTCATCATATATATATATATATATATATATAAAAACAAATAGTAAATGAGTATATGCATATATACGTACAGGTATGTGCATACCGACATCCACCTGTATGTATAGGTGCATATCTGGGTACAGGACATTGCAAACAAAACGTAGACAAGAAAACACACAAACCACATAGAGAACATTTTCCTAAGCTGGAGACTGAACCCAGAACCATATGGTTGGGAAGCAAGCTTCTTCCTACACAGCCACACTTGTGCCATTAAATATTGGGTTGGCAACTAT
>NC_068983.1:160677049-160682325 GCF_001194135.2 Octopus bimaculoides
TCATATATATATATATATATATATATAAAAACAAATAGTAAATGAGTATATGCATATATACGTACAGGTATGTGCATACCGACATCCACCTGTATGTATAGGTGCATATCTGGGTACAGGACATTGCAAACAAAACGTAGACAAGAAAACACACAAACCACATAGAGAACATTTTCCTAAGCTGGAGACTGAACCCAGAACCATATGGTTGGGAAGCAAGCTTCTTCCTACACAGCCACACTTGTGCCATTAAATATTGGGTTGGCAACTATTCATTCAACTAAAAATTCTTCAGCTGGGTGCTCCAGCATGGCTGCTGTCTAATGACTGAAACAAATAAAAGATAAAAGATAAAAATGATTGATTGGCAAAATTGTGAGAACACTGGAACACTTTTGGTGTTTGTCAGGCTTTTCGCAATGGCCTCTTGAAAATATTACAAATAAAAGAGGTATAAAAATGAAGCCATTAATGTTGATGGTACCTAGTCCCAGATCAACTGTTATCAAACTGATTTACTTTTATACTTTTATTTATTTGTTAGTTTCAGTTATTAAACAGCGGCCATGCTGGTGCACAACCTTCAGGCATTTTTAGTTGATCATATTGATTTGGCATTACTTCAATTGTCTATATTTTATGGAGTGTTTAAGACATCATTTTGGTACAATAGCAGTTCTCCAGCCAGTAGCATTGCCTCAAACACAAACAAAAATATTAACAAAGACTTGGAAACAGATAAACTCACACACACACACACACACACACACACACAATTACACACACCCACACACACACAATTACACACACACATACACACAAAGCATGAAAGGCTTCTGCATAGTTTTGACTCATCAAATATCATATACATGAAATTTGCTGACTACAATTTTATGATTCACAAAAAAAAAAAAAAAAAGTTGCTGATTCTAGCATAGAAAGTCAAACAATCACACAGAACTTTCCTCTTACACTATCCTCCCTCAGTGATAGCCACAATACTACAATTCCACTTCTCACCATTTTCAGCTGAAATAGGTGAGAAGTACTCTAAGAGAGGTAGGCACATACACAGACATTTAGTAAGCAGGAGAGGGAATATGGAAGTAGATGGAGGGAGTAAAAACAAAAAATTCCTAGATCCTAATCTCTGGAGAACAAGACTTATTTCTGAAACCCTACACGTATATTAGATGATTTGCCATTGACAACATCAATAAAACTTTAAACTGTTTCTTACAAAGATATTGATTGATTCCCTTTTACGGCAGTCCAGTCACAGTAACCGACACCACTGATATATCAAGCGGACTGTAAAATAAATAGGCAATAGCACTTTTTCCTGCTGGTACCATCTCACCTTTACAATTTGCCACTGTTATTTTGTTGTTGCATTATTCATTATTTCTTTCAGCTGTTAACTATAAATATTCTGAAGAATACAGGGGAAAAGAAAAAAAAAAAACATCTTCACTCTATCGCCATGGACACTGCCAATATCAAGATCAGAAAATAAACATTTTTTTAATTTTTTTTACAAGAATTGTATAACCCTCTTAAAAGAGAGTTAGTGGTGGTCGCGATGGGAGAGAGTGATGGTAGTGGCAGTGGTAGTAACAGTAGTAGAGAAGGTGAGAGGCTGACAGAAGTGGTGGTGGTGGTGGTGGTTTCAGCTGCGATAGCAACAGTGGTAGTAGTAGAAGTAATAGTAATAGTAGGAATAGTAGTAGTGGTGGTGGTGGTGGTGGTGCATGGGTGTCATAATGAGAGCAGTTATGTTTGTGATGCTGATTATGGGAAGTGGTAGTAGAGGAGGCAGTGGTGGTAGTTGGGGGGTGGGGTCTGAAAATAACTGTTATGAAATAAATTTGCTGGTTATAGCACAAATGCTGTAAATCTATAACATAAAGGCATTCAAAGGGGCAGTGGTAGGTGGCGGTGGTGGTGACAGTAGTGGTGGTGATGGTGGCGGTGGTCATCATCGTTGTCATCATCCTAGTCATGGTTGTGGTGGTCATGATGGTGATAGGGAAAGTAGTGGAGATGATGTGATGATTGTCATAGTGTAGGATGTAGCGCAGGAGATCATGATCCCAGTGGTGTTGTTGGTGATGTTGCTGTTGATGCGGGTTGTCATGATATTGTGAGTGTGTAATAGTGGTAGAAGTAGTAGTAATAGTAGTAGTAGTAATAGTAGTAGTAGTAGTAGTAGTAGTAGTAGTAGTAGTAGTAGTACAGATGGTTCTGGTATTGGTGCTGGTTCTGGTGGTGATAATCATCATCACCACCACTATCATCATCATCATCATCATCATTACCATTATTACCACCACCACTACCACTACTATCATCACCACCATTACCAATACTACCATTGCCGTTACTATAATTCATCATCATTATCGACATCATCATCATCATCGTCGTCATCATCATCATCATCGACATCATCGACATCATCACCACCACCACTGCCACCAGCACCACCATTACCAACACCATCATCACCACTACCACTACTATCATCATCATCATCATCATTGTTGTCATCGTTGTTGCTGTTGTTGTTGTCATCATCATTGTCATCTCCGTCGTCATCATCCTCTTCAAGGCTGTTGCCTTCAATTGTATTGTCATAACAAAGTTCGTTACTACACTTAACAACAACAACAACAACTATAACAATATTCTTTCAACTAACACTCATCATTCCCAACTTTGCCACCACCACTACCACCATCACCACAACCGCTGCCATCAACAACAACAACAAGAGCAACAACTTCACAACAGCAGCACCATCAAAATCATCAATACCAGCTGAACCATCGAATACAAGTACTACGAGATTTCAGATGTTTACAAAAAAAAGCTCAGCTTGTTTTCTTGATCATTTCCTAATCTGAAGTACTTTGGTAACATATGAGGAAGTGGAATGGCATATAGAGTAAAAGTAGTTCTTTTAATATTTGATTGAATTATAGGTTCATCGTCCACCTATACTCTGTGTTCACATCCTACTATAATCAACTTTTGGGGGTTTTTCTTCCCTCCCTGGGATCAATAATTAAGTACCAGATATTCAATTCACTTGGGAGATTCCAAGAGATTTTTCTGGGTTTTGTTTTGAATATGTGAAGAAAATAAAATCATTGTTTATATGCAAAACAAAATAGTGTAAAAAATATTCACTGCATGCAAACAATGGTGTATCTATATATAGATATACATACACCCATGGATATACATATGTATATATATATGAAACGTCTAGGTAGAATTGAGGCAGCTGATGAAGGATTAATTCCAAGTGGCTATCTGTTCTCCTATGTGTTCGTTCCATGGTCTGTAGTTCATTGTTCTAACGTCCTGTACCCTGATATGCATCTATATACCCATGTATATGTAAGTATGTACATATATGTGTGTATACATGCATATATATTCTTCGTATTATATATATATATATATATATATATATATATCTTGATTTATGTATATATTAATATTATCTCGGTTGAAAAAACTTCAATAAGGAAAATATGTTAATAGTTACCTGGGCAGCAAAAATCACAAAAACTGGGATATCATACCCAGTTAATAGGTAGAAATACCAAGTTAAAGTGATGTATTTTGAGTAGATATGAAGAATAATAATAAATGGAGCAAAACCCATATAATCAATAAGTTCCTTTAATTCCTACATATGTTTCAAAATATATGTGCACTCTACTCCAAAGAAGTAAGAGGCGCTGGAATTGCACATAAATTCATCTTCAGGGAACCAACATACAAAAAGCAAGACAAGCGCTAAATGCTAAGGTTGCGTACGTGTAATAACATTATATAGTTTATATATATATATATATATATATATATATATATATATACTACATATGTAGAAAATCGGTATGTTTTTGTTTGTGGTGTTGTTAGCTAACTCCTCCTACATCATTTTATTGATCTTGATGAAACTTGACACATGAGTAGAACTCATGTCTGGAAACTACGTGACATACTTAGATTGTTGAAAAATATCGATAATACGGATCCTGGAAAGGACCTTTATGTCTACCTCATATAACTAATTTTTTTAAACACCCAAGGGAAATAATCCATAGCATCTGCATAATTTGTTTTTAAACACTCAAGGGAAATAACCCATTTCATTGTTTATGTTCCATTACTTTGGACAGCTCATAAATAATGCACAATGCAGCATAAATCAAAAGAGCATAAATACATTTAAATATTATAAGTCACATTGTGGGATAAATAAGAATGTAAACACTTTTGCTGTACTACTAAAATGTGCAAAGAAAAGAGATCGAATCTCCTGAAAGACCAGTTTATGGTTTGTTGACCACTCCTCAGAGAAAACATATCTAATTTCTTTCTCCAGTCAATAGCATAGATCATAGATATAAATTAGTCAAGGATTTGACGAGTACCTGGGTGGCTAACTTAATTTGTTTGTTTGCATTTTTGACTACTTATTATTAATTAAATAATATCTATTAATGCAAAGCAGTGTAAATCAGAACAAAAACATTTAAATATTGCAAAAATTTACTGTGAGCAAAACGGAATATGAATGCTAATATAACCTTTCTACTTTACTGATGTGCAGAAAAAAAGAGGGAGGGAATTTCTGGACAGGCTGTTTTATGTATGTATTTGTATGTATGTGTTTGTGTGTGTGTTTGTATGTGTATGCATATATATATATATATGCATATACCATATTTTCCAGCATCCACATTGGTGTAGTATAAAGTGGAAACATGTACTGTAACATTGTAACATCATCACTATCTTTCCGAATCCTGCTATATTTCCCATGGAATTTTGGTCTTCCAGAGTTGTCATGGTATATAAGTCAACCTACCTTTCTCTGATGTAAATTTTAGCCTGGAAATTTCAACCTGTATGCCAAAAGATACTGCATATATACATACATATACATTGGCCATTGCCAGTACCGCCTGACTGGCCTTTGTGCCAGTGGCACGTAAACGCACCCACTACACTCTCAGAGTGGTTGGCATTAGGAAGGGCATCCAGCTGTAGAAACTCTGCCAAATCAGATTGGAGCCTGGTGTAGCCATCTGGTTTCACCAGTCCTCAGTCAAATCGTCCAACCCATGCTAGCATGGAAAGCGGACGTTAAACGACGATGATGATGATGATGATGATGATATATATATATATATATATATATATATATATATATATACACACACATACATATATATATATATATACACACACATATG
>NC_068983.1:160682346-160685670 GCF_001194135.2 Octopus bimaculoides
ATAGAATATATATAGATAGATAGATACACACAAACACACATACACACATATATATAAACAGATACACACACACACACACACACACACACATATATATATATATATATATATATATATATATATATACACACACATACATATATATATATATATACACACACATATGTATGTATACATGCACACACATATGTTTGTATGTATAAACAAATATAAACACTTGTACATCATGCACACACATATATGACATACAATACTATTGAAATATATATTGTGTAAGTGCTAATTTGAATTTATCACAAGAAAATATTATTCTTTCATTATTTCTACATCTGCTGAAGACATTTAAAGAGTGTTATTGTTTGGCCAGTGCTACTTACTTAGTGGTGAAGCCTGGTTTACTTATGAGCCTGATAACTTGAGAAAGTAATACTAAGATATACCGATTTGTTTTCACAAACTGGGCATTGGTACTGTTATGAAGACTAAGTTCTCTTTAATATACAATGCTTGCTGACCTGACAATGAGGGAGATCATGTCTTGTCAGTCAAGCTGCTAGAAAAAGCAGCCAAATATTACTTAAATCACACCACCCTCTTGTTTTAAAGGAAAAATACAGAATGGATAATGTGATTAATCTGATTCTAGATGCACTATATCTAAGTAAAAGATGAAGTGGTCATGGATGGGTTGCTTTTGAAAATGCTAGCTCAGTTAAAATTGATCTGGGGATACACAGCAACAAGATCAAAAGCAACAACATTTGCTAGCTGATTGATTTCTTCTCATTGGCCCTGCAGAGCAGAAAATGATCATAAGATCAACAGGCTTCGCCATATGGTTAATGATTTTACTTGCGATTCCATGGCCTCTGGTTCAATCTTCCTGCATGGCCTTTTCAGTTCACATATCACAGCCTTCAGTTGACCAAAGCTTTTTGAGAGAAATTTAGAAAGTGGCAACTATGCAGAAGCCTGCCTGATGGACTGTACATGTGGTAGACTTAATTCATGGCCCTGTTTAACATCTCTGCCTGGCACTGAGGTTCATCTAACCATACACCCTTCTTAAACTCAACCATTTTAGTTGCCTTATGGTACATAAGGACATGGGTGCACCTGTTCCAAAATATAAACAAGATACCCATGACTCATGTACGATGCAATTCTTAAAAATTACATCATAAGAGTGTCGTTTTAACAATTGAAGAGGACAAGATCTATTGCAAGTACTTTCCATCAACACTTCATTGTTGACAATATTATTAAGACATAAACTAAAGTTAATATATACAATGGTGAGCATTAGTCTGTTGAGGAGGGCTCTTGGCAAGGATTTTGCCCACAATGGAGATCAAGGTAATCCCTCTGCAGTTGGAGCAGTCGGACTTCTTTCTTCTGTTCTTATATAATGTGATGATGGCAGCATTGCAGAAATCCTGTGGTAACTTGCTATGCTCCCACTAGCAGATGGAAAGGTTGTGGAGTTTAGGACGCAGTGCTGCATCACCTGTTCTCCCAGATCCCGGATTTCTGGCTTTGCATAATAAATGCTTTGCCTTCATCCGTGGAATACACTCAGAAAAGCACATAAATACAAATATATATATATAAACATACAATATACTTACATATACGAACGTATACATACATATATATGCACGTATGCACACGACCAGTTTAAATTGCCCGCCTAAACATTTATTGTGGTTTAGAGTCAAGATTTTGACTGCTATTTTCAGCGTGGCGGTATCCCTTAGATACCCTATATTATAATTATATATATATATATATATTTGCATATGTATGTATATAATACGAAATACTTTGTGTTCCTTTTCAATATGTTGTGCTATTTTAGTTGTGTTATTGTCATAGTTGTTGTTAATATTTGTTTTTTTTTTTTGTTGTTTTCTTTGTCAGCAAATAAGAATCTAAATTAGTTATTAAAATCCTTAAAAGAAGTACATTAAGCTATATTTATTGGGATAATTCGATGTTTCCACTTGTTGCTGTTGATTTTGTTGTATTTGTCATTTTGTTTTTGGTTATTACTTTGTATTTTTTTTTAATATATCGACTTGATTTCAAACTGAATTGATGTGTTAAAGCATCATTGTTGTACTAAATCTACCTCTTCACAAGTCTTGACCTAGAATAAAATTTCTTTAGCACTTACACTTTGTTATACAGTGATATTTTTCATTATTTATTATTATTATTTATTATTATTATTATTATTATTATTATTATTATTATTATTATTATTAACAACAACAACAATGATAATGATAATAATAATAATAATAATATTAATAATAATAATAATAATATTAACAATAATAATAATTATATTTAGCTGTATTTTTAGTTTTTCTATTTAAATTTTTCTTCAGTGAATTGATGAATTTGGAATGAAAACTGTTAAAATAAGTATCAACAAAATTTATGTATATATAGGTATATACATGTGTGTGCATGTGTGTGTATATATATATGAAACAAAAAAGAATCATTTTCTTTTTAGCTTTCTTAGCTTTGCTTTAAAAATCAGGGCTTGTTGGAAATATGTCTGAAGTTAAGGATTTTAAGACGTTTACTTAAATGTTGGAAAAGAGGAAAACCTGTTTCTAAGAAATTTTTATTTTTAATTTTCATTTTTGTTGTTGTTCTTGTTCTTGTCGTTGTTGTTTTGGTTTCATTCTGTTTTGTTTTTGTTATATGACTTTTAATTTTTTGTTTTTTTTTGAGTTTCACTTCGTACAATATCTGAAGATTATTCCCTCAGTACACGAAATATGACTGTGGGCAATATATGATTGAATAGTAGCTGTGTGCACTAGAAATACTTCTGCAACCACGAAGATGCAGATCGTCAATTTAGAATTTTGATAGTCTTTGCAAAGCCCGAGGATTTACATTAAAATATTTTCTTCTTTCTTTCTTCTTTTTTTTTTTTTACCAAAAATTATTGTCATTCTTTGAAAAATCAGGGAGTGATACCAGCAAGTTATATATCTAGACTATATTCCTTGCAGCATTTTGTCTCTTCATTCTTTCGTATATAGCTTGTAACAATCATAATGAAACATTCTCCTACATTCCAGCTTAAATTTAATTTTTTTTTCTTACAATATATCATTGTAGAGTCCTTCACATAACCATGACAATATTGCCTTAAAACATATACATATACATATATACGTATACACATGTGTATGTATATATGTGTAAATATCTATCTATCTATATATACATACAAAAATAAAAACAAAAACACAAAGGATTCTATATATATATATATATATATATCTATATATATATATA
>NC_068983.1:160686409-160690230 GCF_001194135.2 Octopus bimaculoides
TATATATATATATATATATATATATATATATTTATATTTATATTTATGTATGTATGTGTATGTGCATATATACACACACACTCACAAGTAAGTATATAGATGCAAAACAAGGTGGTAAAGACAGTACTCAAATAACAAAGGTAGAGTAATATATTGTTTTCTTAAAGCTGAAAAAATCTTCACAAATTGTTTCTCAGAGGGATGACTCCAGACAGTAATGATAACACTTATGTACATGAATATATACAATTATTATCATTATTATTATTATTATTATTATTATCTTGGTCAAGGCAGTCTTTTGTTACTATGAATTCTGCCTGAAGGTGCTCATTGTCTTTAGGCAAGTAACTTACCTGAAGATCCTATGCAATTCTGAGTAGCAAGAGACTGACTTGATTCAAATATAAACATTTGGAAGGCTTCAGGCAATGATATCCTCTGTGTGCATTGAACATTTGGACTTCCTACATGTGTGCTCAATGATTTGGAGATTTTCCAACCACTTCGAGAGAAACCTTCCTCACTGAACATTTCCAAAATGTTGGCAATCCCACTGCCTGCTCATTTAGAGGAAGAAGAAGCAGACATAGAGGTAAATATGTTCCATGATTGTTTTATTGTTAATGTTAAAGGTGCAGGAGTGGCTGTGTGGTAAGAAGCTTAGCAGTATTTCGTCTGCCGTTACGTTCTGAGTTCAAATTCCGCCGAGGTCGACTTTACCTTTCATCCTTTCGAGGGTCGATAAATTAAGTACCAGTTACGCACTGGGGTTGATGTAATCGACTTAATCCGTTTGTCTGTCCTTGTTTGTCCCCTTTATATTTTAGTCCCTTGTGGGCAATAAAGAAATAAGAAGCTTGCTTCCCAACTAGATGGTTCCAGGTTCAGTCCCCCTGCATGGTACATTGTGCAATTGTTTTCCTACTATAGCCTTGGGCTGACCAAAGCTTTGTGAGTGGATTTGGGAGACAGAAACTGAAGGAAACCCGTTGTATATCTATGTATTTGTATGTCTGTGTTTGTTCCACCACCATCACTTGACAGCCGATGTTGGTGTGTTTACATCCCTGTCACTTAGCAATTTGGCAAAAGAGACTGATACTAGTCTTACTAAAAATAAGTCCTGGAGTCAATTTCTTTGACTAAAAGACATCGCTCCAGCATGTCTGCAGTCAAATGACTGAAACGAATAAAAGAATAAAAGAATTATTAATCTTTAATATGATATCAAGTATTCCTTACTCCAATAGTCAGCACTAAACAAGAATCTTCATCATCATCATCATCGACGTCATCATCATCATCATCATCATCATCATCATCATCTATAATCATTGTAACATCTGCTTTTCGATTTCACTTGGGTTGGACTGAATTTGTTGAGGCAGATTTTCTATGGCTAGATGCCCTTCCTGTCAACAACCTTCACTTGTTTCCAAGAATGGTAGTGTTTCCCTATGGCAGGCATATTTTCACAGAATATTGGAAATGAAGGACATTGTTTACAGCTATCACACAATGGCAAAGCAATGAGACAGCAACATATACACTGCAACACACACTCACACAAACACACACCGACCCCCCCCCCCACACACACACACACATACACATACACTCAGACACACATACACGTATGATGGGTATCTTTTCAGTTCCCATCTGTCTTTAGTGTGTCGAGTGTGTAAAAAAAGATGAAGACTGTTTACCACAATAAATGAAATTTATTTAGAAAGGATAGTACAAACACCGCTTTTACATGATGTAAGAAATCAAATACCCCTGTGTCTTGGATCCCTTTTGAATGACAAGTAAGGGCTAATTAGCCGCTAGACAAAATTGTGAAGGTAACAGAAACATCTGTGCATTGTCGTGTGTGAGGTTTAATCAGAAAATATATTCTGTTCACAACTTGGACTTACTGTGTGGCAGGTGCCAGCAAAGTCAGTAACAAAATTGGTAACAAAGTTGGTAAATTTCCTTGTAGACTGAACAAATCATCATAATAAAACAGAAGACAGTTGTCTGCAATCTGTTAAGCAGGCATCATTGTAGCAATGGTAATAGGAAGTCATTAGAATGACAGTAACCACATGAGGTCTGTGGCCTTAGGCAGAGGAAAGATTCGTGCTCCTTGGTTGAGAAAAAGTGAGAGAGGAAGAGAGTGCAAAATGCTGGAATATGTAGGCGTTGCTGCTGCACCATCTGGTGGCCTTTTCCATCAAATGGACTAATTCAGCTATTTTCATTATGCTACATGCCTAATTCATGCATAAGGCTTTGGTCGGCCTGAGGCTATTGTAGGAAACACTTGCCGAAGGCACCACACAGTAGAACTGAACCCAAAGCCATATAGTTTGGAGGCAAACCATGTAACCACATGGTTATGTCTAATCCCCTGACACTATCCTTTTCTCTCCCATTCTCCACTTCTGCCTTATTTTACCTTCATACACCATCTTACTCACTCATGCATAACATGTGGTAGCATTGCATCTTCTACTCAACCATCCACATCGTCCTATCCCTCTAACTCTCTCTTACTCTCTCTCACTAATCCTCTGACACTACTTTTCACTTTCACTCCTATAACATCTTCACTAACATTGTCTCTGAAAAGTTCTTCACTTTGGGTAAAAGAAAATACAGGAAGATCAGTTAATTATGATTTTACTCAACATATTTCCCTCTCTGATGCACGCACTTATTGCAGTAGTGCTTCAGTTTCTCTAAGTCCTGTAAAAAAAACTTGGAAGTTCGGGCCTGCAACCAGGCCTTTCATGATACTCTTAAAGCCAGTAACTGTTCAGCACCCTCTCACACACACACACACACACACACACACACACATATATATATATATATATATATATATATATATACACACAAAAGGCTTCTTTCAGTTTCCACCTGCCAGATCCACCCACAAGGCTTTGGTCAGCCCAGGACTATAGTAGAAGACACTTGCCCAAGGTGCCATGCAGTGGGACTGAGCCTGGAACCATGTGTTTGGGAAGCAAGCTTCTTACCACACTGCCACACCTCTTTATACATATTATTTTCTTGCTAAAAATCCTAGTTTGTGTCAGTTGAATTTGGATTCCAGGAGTCAAAAGTAGCCAGGACTAGCAAAAGTATGCAGGGTCTATGTGTATGATACAAATTGTGCATGAGTCAAATGACAAACAAACCATTGATGGCAGCAGTTCTGCATCAAATACATTATGAACTTTGAGAGTTAGAGGTGGTACAGTTCTAGCATAATCAGTGGACATGGTCCTAGCTCCTCCATGCAAACATGACAAGCATTCCACCTTTGGATGAAAGACAATCTTTTGAATTTCTCTATCCATTTTAGAATTGTTAATGTAATTAGCAAGGATTGTATGGTAGAATGCCTATCATGTTTACTGGAGATGTTGGTTCAAGTTCCAAAGGCAGCCTTTGAATTTTCCTATCCAAAGAATTTTTTTTAACCCAATATTTACATGCTATTATTCATAGCATATCTGCTTCAAGATCCAATGCACCAAAAGAGAATTATTTCATATTCTCTTGAAGTTTCTAAATTCTTATGATGTCAATAATGTGTGTGTGTGTGTTTGTGTGTCTGTGTGTGTGTGTGTGTGTGTGTGTGTGTGTGTGTGTGTGTGTTTATTACTGTTTCTTTTTATGTCCAGTTGTAATTTGGGGAAGGAATTAGTGCTCTTTTACTTTTTTACTTGTTTCAGTCATCTGATAGCAGCCATGCTGGAGCACAACCTTTAATTCAACAAATTGACCCCAGGACTTATTCTTTAGGAGCCTAGTACTTAATC
>NC_068983.1:160690576-160691821 GCF_001194135.2 Octopus bimaculoides
ATATGTGTGTGTGTGTGTGTGTGTGTGTGAGTGTGTGTGTATATATATATATATATATATGTGTGTGTGTGTGTGTATATATATATATATATATATATACGACAGTTTTCTTTCAGTTTCTGCCTACCAAATCCACTCACAAGGCTTTGGTCGGTGCAAAGCTATAGTAGAAGACACTTGCCCAAGATGCCATGCAGTGGGATTGAACCCGGAATCATGTGGTTGGTAAGCAAGCTACTTACCACACAGCCACTTCTGCACCTATATGAATATAAAATGTAAATATATACATATGTGTGCATGTGCACGCATTTGTATGTGCGTGTGTATTACATATATATATATAGGCAAGCATGTATGTATTATTTACAAATGTATTATAAATAATATAATAAATATATTACAAATGTGAGGTATCAAATATCTATCCCCCAAACAACAATCAAATTTCAATATAAAAGTAAATGAAAACACAAAAAAAAAAAAGAAAACAGGTAAATATTTACTTTGATTTGAAAGATATTAATCATCGTCAGCTGATGTGTCTCTGTAAGTGGCTAACACTAACGTACGTTGCACTTGTAAATTGTTAGATTTAAAACTCCCTTTTTTTTTCTCTCCTCATCCATTATAAAATAGGAAAAACTCTCTTTCTTTGATGCAGTTACTTAGGTATATTAAATTGAAGAAAAAAAAGTCACCAAATATATGCCTCACCAGCCACTGGATGAAATGGTTGAAAACAAGAATAATATTTGACTAAAGTTATTTTCCATAATTGAAAATGTTACAACAGAAATGTTCCACACATAGTGTATGTATGCGCATGCATTTATTTACATACTTACACATACATACACACACACATATATGTATGCATATATACATATATATTTATTATATATATATGTATGTATGTATATATGTGTGTGTGTGTGTATGCATATATGTATATGCACATATATATATATATATAAATATATATATACACACACATATGCATATCTATATCTGTCTATCTACCAATATATTTATATATCATCATCATCATCTATGCACAAACACATTCACACGTATATCTACATCTATTTATCTATCTAGTTGTATATACATATATAATATATATATAAATAACACTTTAACTCTTTGACTTGTTTCAGCTTTAAAACTGCGATCATGCTGAGCTACCACCATGATATATATATTATGCATATATATATATATATATATATATATATATATATA
>NC_068983.1:160693400-160695343 GCF_001194135.2 Octopus bimaculoides
ATATATATATATATATATATATATATATATATATATATATATATATATATATATATATATATACACACACATATATATACACATACACACATGTATATACACATGCATAAATATATATTTGTGTATATATGTGTATTTAAATTTATATATATATATATATATTTATATAGTTGAAATTTATAGAAAAACAAATGATGAAGACAGGTGTATGAACAACAAGCAGGTGTATTAGTTTGGCATTCGGGAAAGTGAGAAAGTCTTTTACGTTTGGAGCCGACGCTCTTCAAGAGAAAGGAATAAGAGAAAATAGAGAGAGAATAACAGAAAAACTTGTAGATGTAGCGGTCAAGCATGGTGAATGATTAGAAAAAGAAGTTTGAAAGAAGTGTTTGAAAGAAAGGGAGGTAATAAAGTGCTGGTGATCTCAAATGAAGGTGCGTGTGTTTGTGTGTGTATGTGAGAATGGTGTGTGAATATGTAAGTGTGTGTGTGTGAATAGGGGCTAGTGACTCTGATGTGTGTGAGTATGTGTGTGTGCAAGTATGTCTGTAATGTGTGTGTGCATGTGTTGTCTGTAGCAGTTGAGGTATGCTTTTTCACATGGTGTGTGTACATGTGTGTGTGTTTGTGACCAAAGTGTGCATGTGTATGGTGTATGTATGTGGGCATAAATTAACTTTGACCATGTATGTAACATGTGTTAATGCTTGTTGCATGTGTATGTATATATAGCCTGTGTTAAGGTGTTATGTGCTTGTGTGGGTGTGGGAGTGTGTGTGGTGGTTTGTGGTGTGTGGACTGAGTTACACAGCATGTGTGGCTGCTTATATAGTAGTATATGTTGTGACACTATTGAAGATTGTGTGTGGGTGGGTGTGTGGATGATGGTGTGGTGTGGGTGGGTGGGTGGATGATAGTGTGGTGTGGCTGCTGGGAAGTGGTCAGTGCTAGTGTGAGTGGAGTGGTGTGGTGTGGTGTGGTGCTGTGCCTGTTGAAAATGCATGTGTACCTATGCAAAGGTGTGAAGTGTTTATCTATTCACTTAAGGAATATCCTGCCTACAGACGTTTTTATGTTATGTATGTGTGTGTGTATATACATATATACAATTCACAAGAAAAAATAATTCTCGAAAATTTAATTCACTGGTGGTTGTAGCTGATTTCGGTGCAAAACGAATCAGTTGTAGCGCAGACGTCAGTACGATCGGTTGGGGTCTCTATCATGATAACATGTGCTGAAGAAACTAAGGCAATGTTTTGCCAGTGCAGAAACTGGTCCACATGAGTCCATATACTTCAATGTACGTTAGGCGATTTTATTAACCTGATCTGCTTTCAGTTGATTTCTGTAGTTATCATCAGTGTATTTTGGTGATTTAAATAAGAGTTTGACTGTTATTTCCAGCAGGTAGACATACTTAGTATGTCTACCAACCACATGGTTCTGAATTCAGTCCCACTGCGTGGCACCTTGGGCAAGTGTCTTCTACTATAGCCTCAGGCCAACCAAAGCCTTGTGAGTGGATTAGGTAGACGGAAACTGAAAGAAGCTCATCGTATATATGTATGTATATATATATGTATGTGTGTATGTGTGTGTGTGTGTGTGTGTGTGTGTGTTTGTGTTGCTGTGTTTTTCCCTCCAACATCACTTGACAATCAATGCTCATGTATTTACATCCCTGTAACTTAGCGGTTCGGCAAAAGTGACCGATAAAATAAGTACTAGGCTTACAAAGAATAAGTCCTGGGGTTGATTTACTCGACTAAAGGTGGTGCTTCAGCATGGCCACAGTCAAATGACTGAAACAAGTAAAAGAGTATGTATATATATATATATATATATACACACACACATATATATATATGGATGTATGTATGTATATATATCTATATATATATATATACACACACATAAATATATATGTGTATGTGTGTGTG
>NC_068983.1:160695770-160696508 GCF_001194135.2 Octopus bimaculoides
ATATATATATATATATATATATATAAATTATATATTATATATATATATCGAAACGCCAGTGTTGAATGGTGGCAGCTGATGAAGGAGATGTTCTCTGTGGCCTGTGTGTTTTCTGTACTTGTTTATCATTTTATCTACGTTTTGTTTGCAATTTCCTGTACCCAGATATGCATCTATATTTACAGGTAGATGTAAGTATGTACATACATGTACATATACATGTATGTCGTGTTTCTGTTTTTACACTCACCATCCATACAGCTTATTTTGTAGACTACATTTCTGGCTTTGCAGTTGGCACCAAGACTATTTTTGCACACAATGCAACTCTCCTCAACACACCTTGTTCTTCTGAAGGGATATGTTTTACATATTATTGATCTAATTGATCTCCCTGGTTTTTCTATAACATTTATCCTCAACTTGGTACTTTTGAGGATTTTTCGAAATCTGCGGGCCAGTTCTCCGTGTGCGTGGCGTCCACAAACATTACTCCCTGGAACTTGTCGGTATTGTACCACGTGGTCTTTTTGTTTGTTTTGTCACTAATCCTTTGTAGTCTATTCCACTGTCTGTTATGGTATCTAGGTTGTAAACGAACATTGGAGGGACTATAATAATCAAAAACAAACCTCGGTGCTCTACCAACATGCCAAAGAACAACATGGTGGTGTACTGGACAGAATTAGCATAGAAATCCTGTCTAGACACCCCGGTGATGCACCGTTGCGACAAATA
>NC_068983.1:160696947-160701540 GCF_001194135.2 Octopus bimaculoides
ATATATATATATATATATATATATATATATATATATATACACATACATATGTATGTATGTATATGTATATATATTGTATTCATAATACATAGAATTTACCTGGATATGTATACGTGAATGTGTGCATGTATGTGTGGATACATATACATATATATATATATATATGCATATATATATATATGCATATATATATATATATATATATGTGTGTGTGTGTGTGTGTGTGTGTGTGTGTGTGTGTGTGTGTGTGTGTGTGTGTGCGTGTGTGTGTGTGTATTTATAGATAGATAGATTACATCATCTTCATTATCAGTTGACAGCCATATTACCAATAATGGCCAACAAGGGATGATTACATTTTTTGACAAAGGACCAAGATATCTGGTGCCTTGCTGAACTCAAGAAGACCTGTCTGCTACTGCAGATTTGATGCTGATGCTGGTCCATAGAAAGATCACTGGTGCTGGTGCAACGTTAAAAGCACTGGTGCTGGCGCCACATAAAAAGCTCTGGTCAAACCATCCAACCCATGCCAGTATGGAAAACAGACGTTGAATGATGATGATGATGATTTCATGCTGACATAAGTAGGATGTTTTGACTGGATCCAATGGATCTAACAACCACATTGTGCTCTAATATTTGCTTTGATATGGTTTCTATAGTTGGTTGCCTTTCATAAAGTCGACCACTCTACAACATGAATTGAATGCTTTTACCATTCTACCAGCACTATTGAGGGAGAGGCAGGGACAGCTTTATTCAAGTGGATGATAAGTGTTAGGGTATAAGAGGAGGAGGGGGAGGAGTGACAAGATAGTAATCATACAGCCAACAGGCAAAGGGGGTCAACAGTGACAGAGATGATAAGATGGTATTAGGCTGCAGGAGCAAGGTGGGGAGGTAGGCATGGTATAGGATGTGAGGTAATTTGGTTTGTGGGTGAGAGTGTGTGTGTATATAGATTTATCATCATCATAATCATCTTCATTTAACATCCATTTTCCTAGCTAGCATGGGTTGAATAGGTTGACAGAAGCTTGCAAGCTGAAGAACTTCCTGGGCTCCATATCTGTTTTGACATGGCTTCTACATCTGATTTCGTGTCATGGTTTCATGTCTGATTCTATGATGGTAACATTGTCCACATATGCCAAGATGCATCTTGCACATCCTAGTTCACAAGCAGGGACAACCTTGATGGATCAAGTACATAATACCAAATGGTTCCTATTGGTGATTATTCATCCTAAGTACTGAGCAGATGTTGCTGTATATTGGTTCCTTGAAGATGGGCCAAATCGTGAGATCCAGAACTTTCCAAAACAACAACATTCTGTCTGCCAATGCCAGTCACCTTGGAGATAAGTAGCTCTTCTTTCCACCAAAAATGGGCATGAAAGCTCATGGCTTAGAAATTCTGCTCTCACTAACAACCACCACATCTATATTTAGTGACCAGAAGTACTGCTTCCAAGATGACCTCAGATATTTACATTCCTATTCTGTATAAGGCCATGTTCAACAAAAAAAGAAAAATGTAAATGAGAAAAAAACCTACTTACAATAATTCTGTAATGCGAGGACAGGTGTTCTGTTCTTCTAGTTACATGATAATATTTACTCTTATATCTCCTTAGTTTTTTGATAATATTTACTCTTATATCTCTTTAGTCTTTTGATAATATTTACTCTTATCGGTGAAATGCTTTCATCTGTCTTTTTGTTCTGAGTTCAAATTCCGCTAAGGTTGACTTTGCCTTTCATTCTTTTGGGGTTAATGAATTAAGTACCAGTTGTGTTGGGGTCAATCTAATCGACTGGTCCCCTCCCACAAAATTTCAGGCCTTGTGCCCAGAGTAGAAAATATTAGGTTGAGGAAAAAGTTCGTGCGCTGTGTTAAAACAATGCTTTTATATATTTTTTTGTGGTGTGTGTGTTCATTCAGTTCATGTCATGTTCAATGGTGACTCACTGTGTTCGTCAAAAATGCGCTTTGTTTCAACAAGACAATGCAAAGCCGCATACCACCAGAAAGACCAGCAATAAGATTGATGAATTGGACGGTGTGGAAGTTCTGCCACATCCAGCCTATAGTTCAGACATTGCTCCATCTGACCATGGTCTCTTCCGATCAATGCAGCACTTTCTGAAAGGTCGCCGATTTGAGTCATTCAATGCAGTTGAAGAAGCCTGTCAAGAAATTTTCAATTCAAAGCCGAAAGATTTGGACTTTGACCAAATCCGAAAGCTTGCAGATCATTGGCAGAAGGTCATGGAAAATGATGGTCTTTATTTTGAAGAATAGTTGTTGTCTTTGAGTAAATTATTGCATAAAGAAATCCTTATTTTAACAAAGCACACAAACTTTTTCCTCAATCTAGTAATATTTACTCTTACATCTCTAACTCTTTCAGGATATTTATTGTTAATTATATGTACTTTGTGGGGGAGAGGGAGGGTTTGTGATTTTTATGTGCATTTTTCATCTTTCATATTTTACTTGTTTCAGTCATTAGACTGTGGCCATGCTGGGGCACCACCTTGAAGAACTTTTAGTTGAATGAATCAACCCTAGTACTTACTTTTTTCAGCTTGATATTTATTTTATCTGTCTCTTTTACTGAACTGCTAAGTTACAATGAGGAAAACACACTAACACCAGTTGTTGAGCAGTGGCAGGGGACAAACAGACACAACACATACACATGCACACACACACACACATACAACAGGCTTCTGTCAGTCTTCATCTAACAAATCCACTCATAAGGCTTTGGTCGGCCTGAGGCTATGGTAAATGACCCTTGCCCAAGGTGTTGTGCAGTGGGACTGAACCTGGAATCAAGTGGCTGGGAGGCAAGCTTCTTACCCCACAGCCATGCCCATATCTATAGTTTCTCTACGTTATTTATTGTTGTGATGAAATTATTTTGAGTTATGTTCATATGTTGATGAATGTGTTTCATTAATTCTTTATTGCTTCAATTTATGGTGATATAACTCATGCTTTTTTGTGAATATTCTTGCTTTTGGTTTGAGTGCAGGTTTAGTTTTGCTAATGTTTACGATGCTGGTTGTAGCTGTGATGGTGGTTATAATAATGATGGTGATGATGATGCCGGTAGCATTAGTGCTGTTGATGCTGGAGATTCACATCAGCAACACTAACACTACCAGTGCCCTCATCACTATTACTGAGTCAGTATTTGGAGGTGTTTCTTTCATCCGTTTGAATTTCCCAGGTTTTTAGGGGGAAGGGTGCATATTTTTTTCCTTCCTCCTTTTTCCCTCGTTTATTACGTTTACCATGTGCTTTCTTATTTATCACTTTCACCACAAAACATGTGACAATGGTCCAAGATGGGGAAGGTTACATCTTCAGGATCATTGTCTTTTTTGTTTCACTGTTGTTTGAGGGCTTTGAGCTGAACCGAAACATAACTCAGCCCATTGCACTCCAATCAAAACAGGATTCCCTGTATTCACAGCCCACACTTCAATTCATTGCAGTATAATACTTATTAAACACATTTCAAACAATCTGCCTTCCATGTTAAACAAAACAGCAGTTTCCAAACAGTGATTTCTGTTCCTCAAATGTATTGTTAATTCCACTGTAACGCAAATGTTATCACCTAAAACGTACATATTATCTACCATTTCTAACAAACCATCTAATTATTCCACTGTCTTCAGTTTATGACTGTGCAATTGTTCTTTCATTTAATGCTTCTAGTGTTGTGGTGTGCTAAAAAGATTTGATTTCCTGTTAGCCTGCCAATGATTCCTCTCTGTATACTATGTATTCAGTGAACTTGCCATGTAATTAGCATTAATGTAACAAGAGCAGTATATTTCATTCCTTTTCTCAACAAATGATCCCTTTAATACAAATAACCACTTCATTACAAATAACACATTCAGTAAGAGTCAGCAAGACAGACTCTTTGTAGTCATTTGACCTACTAGAAATAGCAGCAAATCTTTGTGAAATCACACCCTGACATCTATAAAAAAAAAAAAAATTTTTAAGCCATATAGTCCAGGTAGAACTATTCCTGGTTATAGGTAGAACTCTTTTGATCATAAATGGTTGACTCAGGAGTAAACAACAACAACAATTCTTCTGATTAGAAAGAAAAATTCTTCTAATGTGTAAATGTATTATTCTAATTAATATACTAATTAATCCTCTTGTAATATAGTTAACTCAGATCAAATATGATGTAATACTGGTGATAATGTGTTAACTTGTTTCATGGTCAGGCTATCAGCAACTACACTGTCAACTCTAATTTAGGGTCTTTATCCTGGTATGAAGGTGGCTGGACACTCTGAGAACACAAAAATGCAATACATGTCTTTAAGAATGGCAAAACTCAATAATAGTAATTCATGAAACCTACTGAGTGGGGCCCAAGTAAGGCTTTTATATATATAGCATTGCTAACTCTCTTGACAATACCTGCATGTGGTTCTCTCTCTCTCTCTCATATATATATATATATATATATTTTTTTTTTTTTAATTTTTTTTTTATAGTTTCAGCTTAGAGCTGCGGCCATGCTGATGCACCACCATGCTATATAT
>NC_068983.1:160701557-160707895 GCF_001194135.2 Octopus bimaculoides
ATATATATATATATATATATATATATATATATATATACTGGCCTTGCCTTTCCTCTGAGACAGGAAAACCTACGTAAAGCCTCTGGTAGGTGCAAGGACCTAAATGAGTCTTTGCTAAGATGCTAAGAATGATTCCTTTCACATTCTCAAATGTGAGAGACATCTGCATCCCTATAAATTAACAAGTGAACTGTATCCAGCTACTTCTACTTTTGTCTTACTTTCTTTCTTTTTTTTTATTTAAACAATACATCAATTAGATGAAGAGCCGATAGTGTCTATGGCTTTCCTCAGCCTTCTCGTACTGGTAAGGAGAATGGGGTTTGTTCCTAACCTAAAAATATACAAGTCAGTGTGTGCAGAAAAAAAACATATCCCCTAGCTATATGTCATACTCCCAGATGTTCAATGTAGATACACTGAGACGAGAGTAGCTCTGCATTATATTAATTGCGATTTTAGAGCCTATGATATTACCACCAATTTCAGAAGAAGATAGTGAAAGAAGTTGAGCATCAGATGCACCAGCTCTCTTTTCATTGTATGTGTTTTCTCCATACTTCTTTCTAAGTCCTTCTCATACTTCTAATCCTATTGCTTATATTTCTCAGTGCATACGTTAGTCTACTGGCTATACATTCTTTTATTTTTTACTTGTTTCAGTCATTAGACTGTGACCATGCTGGAGCACCACCTTGAAGAATTCTTAATTGAATGAATCAACCCCATTACTTATTTTATTAAGCCTGGTATTTATTTCATCAGTCTCTGTAGCCAAATCTCTAAGGGACATAAACACACCAACACCAGTTGTCAAGCAGTGATGGAGAGACAAATACAAAGATGCATACACACACACACACACACACACATATGCACACACACACACACATATATGACAAGCTTCTTTCAGTTTCCATCTACCAAATTCACTCATAAAACTTTGGTTGACTGGAGGTTATAGCAGGAGACATTTGCCCAAAGCACCATGCTGTGGGACTGAATCTATAACCACATGGTTAGGAAGCAAACTTCTTACAACCCAGTTGTATCCTAGTTATCAATGCTGTTGTTAGTAGTGATAGTTTTGTTGTTGTTGTAGTTGTTTAACTATGGATCAGTTGCTATAATCAAACAGACCTATGATCAAAGACGTTCCAGCCAAGGCCATTACTCCTTATTTTCAAGCATTTGTATTTGTAAGAATCCATTATCTTACAGGTTTACCCATGGCTTGAGGCACCTTATACTTAGGACTACATCACCTAAAGTATTTTGAAGACTGTAGGTTGTGGTTAGAGTGTGACTTGGCTGTTATTTCTACCTTGTTGAATAACTGAGTAATGAGTTTTCAGTCGACTTGAACATACCAGCAGACGATAGGTCATTCATCTATGCCTTTACTAGCTTAAAATGTTGTAAGTACTGGTGTTGGATGTATTTCTATAAACTACGTGACTTGGTTATACCAGCCAATCTCAAAACAAATAAATAAATAAACAACTAAATAAATAAACTAATAAACAACTAAATAAGTAAATTAATAAACAACTAACTAAATAAATAAAAATGAAACCTTCTCCAAATTTTTAAATTTCAAATAAGTTTAAAGAAGTTATCTCCCTTGCATCTTTCAGCCGATACAGCTTTCTTCTAATGTTGTTTCTATAGCTTACTGTTGAAAAGTTTTGCTATTTCCATTATTTTTAGACCTTCATTTGTACAATTGGGCCCATTCGTTTGACCACATAATAACATGTGTTGTTTATAATCATTCAAGATTACAGGTATGTTTTATGTATAGTAATATATATACGAATAGTTAGATACGTTTAATTGAGTTTTATCTGTTACGATAACTCCAATAACTTAGATCACTTTAGACAGTGAAAACTTCTTGTCTATCAATGTTAGGAAGTGACTGGAGTAATCGACAGAAGAGAGGTGTAAAACCCCTACAAAACCACTTGTGAAGTTGCAACTGTCTGATAAATACCGAAAATGATATATGGGTCATGTACGGACCGCACAGGGTGACCATTTTATATGCGTGTGTTTATTATTGCTGAAGGTATGTTAAGTTCTATGAAGGGCCAACTAAATTTGCTTTACGTGGAGCAGTCGAAACCCACACTATGCCATTGAATACCAACCGGATCTGGATAAACCAATGTGGACTTGGGCAAACCACAGTGGATCATCCAGATCATGCGTATTGTTTCCGTCAGGTTTGCTTATAAGTATAGCATAATCTGTTCATCCACAGTCTCAGGTAATTGGCCATATAAACTATAAGCGAGTCATCTACATAGTCAATCCAAATAAAACGCGTGGACAGGGAGCTAGTCGCTGGAAGTGGAATGCATTACACCAGAGAGAAAAACTATACGGTAGCCAGGTTAGTGAGTTAGTTAGGCAGGACTTGATAGGGAATGATCGTCATCAGACAGTGGAAGGTACCCCAGAAGACAACTAATATAGATATGTTAGATAAAATAGATAAATGGGAAACTGGTTAGCAAAATAGAAGAACGATTAGGCAAGACATTATTTCTAGCATGCTAGCAGCGAAGATGGTGTTCAGCCATTTCTTCGACTTGCAATTCGATGGTTGTATTATCAGGTTTAAGATATGTGCCCTTATATGTAATGGAATAAAGACCATTCGACGGGACTGAGTGACAGAGGCGCGACAAAGAAACAAGGCCACAGCGCATTATAGAGTGCAGCAAACGCATAAGAGGCGGAGAGAGAACATAGGTTCGTTTGCCCGAACAAGAGAAATTGTTGATTTCTCATTGGTTAAAAATTACTGCCCATATACGAATTCTGAACTTTCATTAAAGAGATCTTTCACGAAGTACGGTTCTTAGAATTCGTGTATGAGCAGTTATAAAAACCCTGATTTTGGGGCAATTATTCAGTGATCGTTGGGTTGTCACTTAAATCCACGACACTCACTCTCAAGTGATCGTTGATTGTTAATCAAATCCACGACACTCACCCTTTTGAGTATCGGCTAATCTTTATGCCACGTGCATAACTCAAATCCAACAAGATTGAATTATTGTGAACTCTAGTAGTTAGTATGAAAGATTAGTTAGTGTGAATTTTAAGTCGTAATTCTCTACGACAAAATGACTTTACTTTCCAATTGTACTATAAATGCCAAATGTACATAAATAAACTAATGTAGAAAATATTTTCTTTTATTTCACGTTCTTTCAACTTGTTAAATTTATTTCTGTATTTATGAAACTGTGTCTTTTTTTATGTAACGGTCAAAAGAATATGAATACTTATCTTCAACATAGATGCACGCATCAAACACACGTTCAGCGTCTTGGTATGTATCATAACATTTACGCAGCCTGGATTAAGAGTCATGCATGGTGATAAGAAATAATAATATTTGTTATATCTTACAATCAAAATAAGATACAGTATTCGCCACCGACCGTCAAAGGAGTATTACGGATGTGTGCTAGTAAATTTATAGATGGTCGTGGTTTCACGTGGTGAAACCATCTAATAACTGATCCGTTCAGAAAGCTGGAATAGAAGATGTCATTCGAAGAAAGAACACTGTACAATGAATATCCACAGAGCCAAGCTGTAGCTTTTAAATGCCTTTTACTCCACGTCACAAATATATACAAGTCGAATAAATCACGGAAGGTATTTACAAGTGAAGGCCATATCCAGTGTCTGTGTATCCTACGTCATAGCTGCTCAATATCTTTGCAAGAGCTAAAGGAGGTCATGTCTCGCACGCTAATGTTGCGATGACAAAGAGAAAAGACTAAGTGCCGGAACCTCAGAGTTACACGCTGTGCCATCGAGTGGCGAACTATTTAGACAGCTACCGTCAGGGAAGGTAACTGCGCCTACAGAATCGAGATAGGTGAGAATGATTTTTCAGCAGCACTTTTTCGACTCATCGGAAGAAGCAGTGGACTAAAGATGGAGGACATTGACATCGACCAAGAAGACCTGCTGCAACTTTCACCAGAGTGACTGGAGTGCTGCAAAAAGCTGATAATCGCTGCTGAGATACGAGAGGTACTGAACAGTTGTGTTGAGAGGAAATTGCCGGGCCTGGATTATTTCTCCAACGAGTTTTACGTATACATGTCGGATATGTTTGATAAGATCTTGGCAGTTATATACTGCATCTGGCAGCAAAATCGGAGAAATTACACTTCTGTGGAATGGAAAGTGAAAGCGTTGTTGAAGAAGAGTGCAAGTAAGAGGAATATCATCAATAATTTCAGACTTGTAGCTCTGCTGAATGCAGATTCTTAAAAAGCTCGTAAAGAAGTTGGTACTTATGACTAGGATCGCATGGACTAGTGTTATTCTCAGCGATCTACTCTTAACAACATCTATCTCAGGCAAAACGTCGTAGAAAGTTAGGCTACAAATCTAGCTTCAGAGCAGGTCTGATTACCTGAAGAAATCGAAAGCTATTGACAGGGTCAACAACAGTTATTTCGCAGCTGTCTTCAGTGCAGCCGGTTTCAGCTTTTTCAGAAGTTGGATCGTGGCCGTTTACAACAGCATTTGCTTAGTGGTCAGAATAACTGACCATCTATCAGAACTGTTTCAGATTGCATGATCTGATTGTTAAAGGTATCCCGTCTCATCTCTTTTGTAATTTTTGATTCTAGAGTCATTACTGCGCGAGCTGAGAGTGTTGAAAGGCGTCCAACTCGAACTGTGATGTGAAAAAGCCATGTCAGTTTATGACAATAGCGTTACATACATGTTGCCGAACATAGAAATCAGGGTAACAGGCACTATTCTGAAGGAGTATGAGATAACAGCAGAGGCAAGTTTTAATTAGGATAAGGTTGCAACTCAGCCTCTGTAAAAGAATGTCTAAATAGGGTAGCATATGTCGCTGAAGCGAAGGTCCAGCTAAGTTACTTGAAATCCAGGAGGAATTATCAGCAAGTAGGCATGTCTCAGCTCGAGGATCGCGCAGAACTGGAAACAGTATGTATGATATTTGCAATCATTTACTGCTTTGTTACAATTCGCATCTGCTTTGACAGGAGTGTATGTTTTCTCGCGTTGTGTGTGTGTGTGCGTGTGTGTGTGTGTGTTTTCCTTTTCTCAAAGAAATGATGGTTTTCTACTGGTCAGAAAATATCTGAAGATATGCAGGCATGTGCAATAGCATTTGCAAATATCGCTCTCTGGTAACTAGAAGTAGTTTATTTTCATTTTTTTTTTTTCTTTGCAAGCACGTTTTCCTTACAGCTCGTCTCTTCGTTCGAGCTAAACTTTTTGGATTGAACGAAGACTGAATTAAGTATCTGACATCTGGAATGATATTAAGTATTAAATGCAGCTTTGATCACTTCAGAGCTTTGATCACTATCCTGTACACCTGCATCTACTCGGTGGTCAAACTATTAATTATTACCGTATGTTCCAGTTTTTATATATGCACATGCATATCTTTCACTCTTTCTGGAAGGGCTGCGTTGTTCTGGTCTGGAGATCAGTCTTTTTGTCTATTCTCTGTGCAGAGCGCTCGATATACTATGGCTGATGATATGCATGCATGCGCTAAGGATGTAGAACGAGCAGAAATTTCTGGTTAGTGAGGTGTCGCCTCTGTTTATGAAAGATTTTTTCAGCATATACTTTTTTATAGAGCCTTGAGTCAAGTGAAGACTGCAACTGAGTACCTGACATCTGGAATATTGTCAGGTACTCACATTTCTCTACCAGTGCAACGTGAACAGTAAGTTCTTTAGAAGACTATTGGTCAGCAAGATTGACAACGTTCTGATCGTTGATGAACTCAATTAAATAAGAATTTCACCCCAGAGTCTACGAACTTTTAGAAATACTTGGCCTGGTAGTACTATCGAGTAGAGTTGGGTGTATTGCTGGTTCAGAATAAACGCTAAAAACACGTTAACGTCATCTGACTGCGATACTTACAAAGAAATGAAACCATTCTGTAAGCGTTCATTTTGTAACTGAACATTGCTGACTTTTGAAGTTGTTGCCGTATGTAGGACGGATCTAGAAATCAAATGAGTTTAGCATGAGGGTCTCCTCGGTACCGTCTCTTTGGCTGAGAGGGGTAGGCAATTTTCCTATATCTTGTGACCATGACGAAAACGATTGCATAATGGACAACGTTGAAAAGACTAACGACAGGTACCTTCTTCAATCAATCTCCCGTTAACTTATTCAAGTTTTGTTTGGAGGAACGTGAGTGGACTTATTGTTAGCATATAGTTTACGCTGGAGAACCAAGCTTAGAGGGGTTACTTACTCTTGGTAGACAGAAAATTTTGGATTGTGAATTCTTTGAT
>NC_068983.1:160707905-160709358 GCF_001194135.2 Octopus bimaculoides
ATTGTGAATTCTTTGATCGGTCTTAGGTGACTGTCCTTCTGCTGGGATGTTTCATTTTATGCATTTGTATATTGTTTTCTATGCCTATTTATGTGGGGGGGGGATTGAGGGAGGAGCGAAAATGTAGTTGAAGGAGCGTGGCTTAGTAGTTAGGATACATAATTCACGATCATAATGTCGCAAGTTCGATTTCCGGCAGATCGTTAAGCCCTTGGGCAGGACACATTGTTTCACATTGCCTCAGTCCATCCAGCTGGCAAAAATGAGTAGTACCTGTAATTCAAAGGGGCCAGCCTTGTCACAGTCTATGTCACACTGAATCTCCCAAAGAACTACATTAAGGGTGTAGGGAAGTGGTTCTACACCATTAGGTGTACACCGCTTCCGTACATTAAATTTCTAGAAGAAACAACGGAACGCAGATTCTGAACAACACAACAATATTTATTTACAGTGGAATTCAGTTCACGCTTGGAGGGAATTCGGTAGCTCGTCGCCCTCGGTTGCTGAGACGCCTCCTGAATGATTTCCGTGGTTATTTGTGAAGCTCTGGTGCTGACATGTGAGAGAGCTCTGTTGGACGTCTTGGCTCGACGGAGATCAGTCAACGAAGAGACTGAGAAAAGGCGCCAGAGCTGGGTGTCGAACTCTACGCATGCGCATGAGACTCTTCCTGTATTCCTTCCGGAACTAGTCCCTGCGCATGCGTGGATAAAACTCCGGACATTGAACATATAACAGTCGTCTGCTATAAGGTGTCACTACAAGGGTAATCGTGTCCGTGGAGCATTCAGCCACTTGCACATTAATTTCGCGAGCAGGTTGTTCCATTGATCAGATTAACTGGAACCCTTGTTGTCATAATTGACAGAGTGCCATTTTGAGAATGTTTTAGAATGTGCTGCCTCCCAGAAAATTTGCTGAAAGGTGGATGAGGGTGGCAAACAGGTTTCAGCAAAGGGTTAGGGTTAGGGTTAGGGTTAGGGTTAAGCATGGCCCTGTAGATTGAGACAGAACATTTGCTTAAGCAGTCAAGGTGACTATGATTCTGAGAGTTTTCCATAAGTAACACTCTGAGATACCCTACTTATTTCTTTATTGCCCACAAGGGGCTAAACATAGAGGGGACAAACAAAGACAGACAAAGAGATTAAGTCGATTACATCGACCCCAGTGCCTAACTGGTACTTTATTTATCGACCCCGAAAGGATGAAATACCACAAAATATTTCGCCCAGCGTGCTAACGTTTCTGCTAAATTATTCTTTGTTTGAATTTTTTTATTTTTTTATTATATTATTTTCCTTTTTACATGCTTTTTTATGGTTTCTCATACTATCATACCAATCTCCATGTTTTTTACCATCATCATCATCATCATCACCATTATGACACATGTATCAAACATACACTCCACCCTTCATCTTTCCAACCTTGCCACCGAATTTTTCTC
>NC_068983.1:160709368-160711868 GCF_001194135.2 Octopus bimaculoides
TTAATTCTATGTCGGAAAGTACAAAGATTGCAATTCAGAAAAAACAAATATTTTGTAAAACTTCGGTATTTTTTTTTTTTTTTTTTTTTTTAAATTTCCACTTTTCTCTTAACTTTCAGGATATTACATCCCTATATCAATTTTCTAGACATTTTAAAATTCGTCAGGTCATTTGTACATGTGAGGATGCATGTTGCACCTGCAGATGAAATACAAGAAGCCTCAATGTAATCACTTGAGAAACATAAAATAACCACTTGAATGCTACCATGTTGTGAGGAAAGAAAATTCGGGATACAATAGTGACAGTTTAAAAAGTGCTAATGATGTGTTATAAGAAAGAAACACTTCATCACTTAGGTAGGCTTATGAAGATTGAAAAAAAAGGATCAGAAAATTTGCCTTGTTTTGAGTAATTAAGACAATTTGAAACTTTAAAAATCACTCAACACCATGGTAAAAAAAAGCAGAACATTTGGATGCAGACTCTGTTTTACTTTTCCTTCGTCGTTTAACGTCTGCTTTCCATGCTACCATGGGTTGGACGATTTGACCGAGGACTGGCAAGCCAGCAGGCTGCACCAGGCTCCAATCTGATCTGGCAGAGTTTCTACAGCTGGATGTCCTTCCTAACACCAACCACTGAGAGTGTAGTGGGTGTTTTTACGTGCCACTGGCACGAGGGCCAGTCACACGGTGCTGGCAACGACCACGCTCAAAAAGGTGTTTTTTACATGCCACCTGCACGGGAGCCAGTCCAGCGGCACTGGCAACGACCTCGCTCAAATGATTTTCTAACGTGCCACCAGCACAAGTGCCAGAAGGTGACGCTAGTAATGATTCCGCTCAAATGGTGCTATTTACAGGCCACTAGCACGGAAGCCAGACAGCTGCTCTGGCAATGAACATGCTTGGGCAGTGCTGTTAGTGCTCCACTGGCACAGGTGCCAGTTATCAATGAAAATGGAGTAGATTGGTGGCAATATTTTACTTAATATTTCATTGGAAGTTGGTTTGTGTAAGTGAGAGCAGCTATCCTGATGCATTTCTTATCGCTGTCAGGTGGATACTGTTATTCCAATAGCTGGAGAAGTGGGGATATAAAGCTTTAAACATTTCTTCAAGAAAGTAGAATTATACAGATGAAAAATGCAAACTCTACTTTCGTTTCTTATTATTGAAGGTGGGGGTTGGGGGTTGAGGGCAAAAAACTTACCTGTTATTTTGGTAGAAGTATAAAGCAGCAAGTTGGCAGAACATGAGCACTCCGAGCAAAACGCAAAACACTTAGCAGAATTTCATCCGCCATTACATTCTGAGTTAAAATTTCACTGAGGTCATATTTGCCTTTCATCCTTTCAAGGTTGATAAAATAGGTACCAGTTGAACACTGGGGTCAATGTAATCTGCCTACTCCATCTCCTGAAATTTCTCTCCTTGTGCCAAAATTTGAAACTGTTATGATTGTTATTGTTACTAGGGAACTGGCCAAGTGCATAGTATCAACAAACCCCAATCCCTAAAAATTGCTGGCTTTGCACCTAAATGAGAAACCATGATTATTATTATTATTATAATTATTATTATTATTATTATTGTTCAGTAGTTTTATTTTTATAACGTGCTTTCACTTCACAACCGAGCGCAGCTCTGTGCGCCTTGGGTATGTGCTGTGGTTTGCTGTGGTGTTCTTATGTTTACTGTATTGAAAGTGTTTTGCATAGAATGTGTGCAGTACCCAGTAGTGCAATTTTCTGTATGCTATATATATTTGTCGAGGTCTATATTTACATTATTTTTCTTCCATATTTTATATGTATGTGTTGTTGCGTTTTCATTTTTTGGGGTAGAGCACTGCTATCATTATTATTATTATTGATTAAGCACGTTGGGCAAAATGCTTAATGGCGTTTTGTCCATCTTCGTGTTCTGAATTTAAATTCCGCCAAGGTAGACTTTTCCTTTCATCCTTTCGAGGTCGTTAGAATAAGTACCAGTTAACTAAAGAGGTCAATGTCATCAACTTACATCCTCTTTCAAAATTGCTGGCATTGTACCAAAATCTGAAATCATTATTGTTATAATTGATGTTGTTGTTGTTGTTGTTGTTGTTGTTGTTGTTAGTAGTAATAGTAGTAGTAGTTGATGTGGATGATATTAAAATGATAGAAGAGATGATGATGATGGTGATGATGATGATGATGATGATGATGATGATGATGATGATGATGATGATGACGATGGTGATGACGGTGATGATAGTGATTAGATAAAGCACTACATGCAGCTATGTGATGCTGGCACCTATTGCCATCTGTGAATTGTATATCCACAATTTCATTTGATTTGGCAGAAACTGTAAACAACCAGTATAACTTCCATTTATTTATTTATTTATTTTCTGTCTATCATTTAGTGAAGGTCATCAAAACATAAGATAATGTTGTATATCCCATAATTAGGTTAACAATGTGGAAAACTGCTGTTTCTCTCTTAGGTT
>NC_068983.1:160713893-160714641 GCF_001194135.2 Octopus bimaculoides
TATATATACATATATATATCCACTCACAAGGTTTTGGTTGGCCTAAAGCTATAGTAGAAGACAATTGCCCAAGTGGGATTGAACCTGGAACCATGTGGTTGGGAAGCAAGCTTCTTACCCCACACTCATACCTGCACCTATGGTGACCTTCTTTTAGAGCTTTTGTTTTGTCCACTTCCAGGTTGAGCTGGCAGAATCATTAGCATGCTGAACAAAATGTTTAGTAGCCCTTTTTCCATCTTTATGTTCTGCATTTAAATCCTGCCAAGATCAACATTGCCTTTCATCGTCTTAGGGTCAATAAAGTAAGTACCAGTTGAGCACTGGGGTTGGTGTGATTGACTAGCCCATTCCTCTAAAATTTCATGCCTTGTGCTTATAGTAGAAGGGATTTTTCCAGTTAAGGATGGTCTATAGAACATACCTCTGGGGTGCATAACTCTACATCAGGATGATTAAACAGGTGCCTTCTAGACAGTGGGTATTATACGAAACTTTGACAGTTATGTGATATCATGATAACTGTAGAATATTTCAAGTATGCTTCTTACATTGGCTTAGGTACAGGGATGACTGTGTGGTGAAGGTGATTGATTCCCAACTGCATGGGTTTGGCTTACTGAGATGCCCAAAACCTTTGAGTGAATTTAGTATATGGAAACTGAAAGAAGTCTATTGTGTGTGTGTATATTACACATAAATATATACATGTGGATATATATATGCATGTATATATATATATATATAT
>NC_068983.1:160718608-160721108 GCF_001194135.2 Octopus bimaculoides
TATATGCACATATATTTGCATATATAAATGTGAGTGTGTGTGTGTGTGTGTGTGTGTGTGTATAATAAGTGAAAAGGATTAATAGTTGTAGGCAGATAATCAGGGTTAAACAAATTTGGTTAACTATATCAAACAATCAGATGCCAATAAACTTAAGTAGAATTAACATTCAAAGTAATTCTTCATGTATGGCAAGTACATCCAAATATTGCTAAGAAGCATTTGAAGAACTTCAGAGTATAAGACAACCAGAATGAAAATGGAGAAAATCATATTTTTAATTGATGATTACATCCTCACATATGTATGTATGTATGTATGTAAGTACGTATGTATGTATGCATGTATGTATTAATAACATGTAGGGACACAGTATTTCATACATAGATGCATGCATACATACATACATACATACATACATACATGTTAAGATCAGCTCTACAGATTTTCCATTGAAATTATAGCCATCACTGATTTTGTATGTACGTATGCATGCATGCATGTATGTATGTATGTATCATCATCATCATTATCATTTAATGTCCGTTTTCCATACTGGCATGGACTGGACAGTCTGACAGGAGCAGGCCAGCTAGGGAGCTGTCCAGACTCCAGTTTTCTGTTGTGGCATGGTTTCTACAACTGGATGCACTTCCTTATGCCAACCTCTTTACAGGGTGTGCTGAGTGCATTTCCCATGGCACCAGCACCTGTAAAGGACAAGCCTGTGTGTATGGATGGCAGTGATTTTACTTAGCTTGAGCTTGATGCATTTTCTCAAACTCTTGGTCCCTTGTCATTTCTTCAGTGAGGCGCAGTGTCCAAAGATCTTTTCTCATCACTTCATCCCATATCTTCATAAATCTATGCTTTCCACAAGTTTTCTCCACAATTCCATGAATGGATAATTTATAACATCACTACACATATTCCAACAGCATGATTTAGTTCAAATATGAGTCCATTAGATTATTTATTAGGTAAAATTACATAAATTCTTTTTGATATCCATCAGCCATTTCCTTAGGTGATATTTTGCCAAGTATTTTGGCAAAAATATGTTAAATCCATAGGGGAAGAGAATATTTATCATATGCAGGATACAACATGACAATTAGCATAAGTTGGAGACATCATATTTGGTGACCAATCAAACGGCTGGATTCTGAAGACAACTAGAATAAAATATGCCATGGGAAGAGTGGTCAGATAGTCATTTACAATTCAAATACTAAAATTTACTACTGCGGGATATTAAAACCTGGTGGCCAACCAAACAGCTGAATTCCAAAGGCAACTAAACAAATATAAACTAACCCTAGAATAGAAATGGTTAAATGGTTATTGTCAATTCTTATTTTGGAATTTACAGCTAAGATAACTGCATGGACAGTTAATGAGCTGTTAATTGCCTTGTTACATTCTGTTTGTGATAAATATTCTCTTCTCTTATAAGTTTAACATATTCCTACTAAAATATTCAGCAGAATATTACCTGAAATGATCAGTGGTTAACCATAGGAATTTACATAGTGTTACCAAATGAATTATGTAATAGACTGATATTTGAATTAAACCACACTATTGAAAAATGTATAGTAATGGTTTAAAGTATTTATTTGTTATGGTGATGGTCTTCCTTGGTCATGAGTGGACTGCAATCATGTATGTATGTATGTATGTATGTGTGTATGGATGGATGGATTTAATGCATGTTTGTATGTGTGCATTTGTGACTGGAGTAGTGGCGACAAAACATCTGTTTACTTTTTACTCTAAATTCATGTGAAACAAGAGATCTCTTTCTTGAAAAACAGGTAAGGGTTAGCAGCAGGGAGGGCATCCAGCTGTAAAATAATGGTTCAATAATGTATTCATTTAACCAATACTAACCTGAGAAAACACACAAGATGACCAAAGCATTAGATTTCAAACTCAATATGTGGCTAGCCAACTTAGGAGCTTTGTTTTTGTCCTTAAGTCAGAAAGAAGCTATATGATTAGCATAGTAATTTTTAAATTCTCCTTCACATAATTCAACATAGGTCTTCCTATCGGTTCTATTATCATCTAGCATTGCAGTTACTTCTGCCTCATATATGACATTTTTAACCATGCATTATTGCCAAGTGGACATGATTCTGAGTCTCTACAGTTACAACTGGATTTAGGCTCTTGGTGTTGACCTCATGTAATGATACTCTACATGTTGGGGCAGCAGCTATATGATAAATTCACAGAATGCTTGTTAAATATTTTCCTGTACCTGTGAGTTGCTGAAAAATGTTTGTCTAGGAGAGACAGGAATCTTTTACCTATGTTAGTTTTTGCATGAAAGGAAAAGGGAGGACCAAACCTTATACTATGTGGTTTGTGCCTGATGACTGTGTTGAGATGTTACACATGTTATAATTCATTAGTTGGGATACTCTCAGCATAAGAAACTATTAGTAGCACAAAATCATGTGTTGTGTCTATTAAATAATATTTATCTCTCACC
>NC_068983.1:160723082-160723788 GCF_001194135.2 Octopus bimaculoides
TATGTATGCATGTATGCATGTATGTATGTATGTTTGTATGTATGTATATCTGTGTGCATGTATGTATGTATGTATGTGTGTGTGTATGTTTGTATGTATGTATATCTGTGTGCATGTATGTATGTATGTATGTATTTATGTGTGTGTGTGTATATATGTATGTACGTATGTATGTATGTATGCATGTATGTATGTATTTATGTATGTATGTATGCCTGTATGTATGTAAGTGTGTGTGTGTGTGCATGTGTGTGTGTTTGTGCGTTTGTGTGTGTGTTTGTGTGTGTGTACATGTACGTGTGTTTGTGTGTGTGTGTGTGTGTGTAATTTCAGATTTATAAATTTATTCAATCGAAATCGAACCAAATTCGACGACTGGCACCCATGCCCACCTCTCCTACATCGGCTTGCGAAGACCTGTTGTGGCAAGTGAAATGGAAATCGTGATTGAACCAAATTCGATGACTGGCACCTGTGCCAGTGGAGTGCTAAGAGCACCGTCCGAGCATGATCATTGCCAGAGCAGCTGTCTGGCTTCCGTGCCAGTGGCACATAAATAGCACCATTTGAGTGTGATCGTTACCAGCGTCGCCTTACTGGCACTTGTGCCGGTGGCACGTGAAAAAACATTCGAGCGAGGTCGTTGCCAGTGCTGCAGGACTGGCTCCTGTCCAGGTGGCATGTAAAAAACACCATTTTGAGTGTG
>NC_068983.1:160723800-160727283 GCF_001194135.2 Octopus bimaculoides
CATTGCCAGTACCGCCTGACTGGCCTTCGTGCCGGTGGCACATAAAAGCACCCACTACACTCTCGGAGTGGTTGGCATTAGGAAGGGCATCCAGCTGTAGAAACTCTGCCAAATCAGATTGGAGCCTGGTGTTGCCATCTGGTTCCACCAGTCCTCAGTCAAATCGTCCAACCCATGCTAGCATGGAAAGCGGACGTTAAACGATGATGATGATGATGATGATGATGATGATGATGATGATGATGATGATGGTATAATCCTGTATTCCACAAAAAGTTGATATAAGCGAAGCTGGGCCATATATATAAGCTGATGGGATGAGGAGGTTGTTGATGCAGAGGTTTAGAGACAAGTATGTTCATGCATAGAGTGTTACTGAATAATACTAATTGTAATAATCTATTCTGCTATAAACACAAGGCCTAAAATTTGGCAGGAGGGAGCCCACCAATGCTCAGCTGGTACTTATTTCATTGACCCTGAAAGGAGAAAAGACAAAGTCAACCTCACTGGAATCTGAACAGAGAGCATAAAGACAGATGAAATTCCACTAAGTATTCTATTTGGTGTTCAAATGATGAAAATGGTGGTGGGAGAAGGCTGTGACCACCATGTCAACCTGAATGACAACGGTGGACTAATGTATCTCATCATAGTTAAATTGGGTTCTAGTCCTGTAGTTTTGGAATGTTCAACTTTTACAGTGCATGCACAAATCCCTATTTCATTACATTTATTAAGAAGGTGGTTATTGTTGGCTAATATACTCTCCAAACCCTCTTTATTACATAGCTAAAAGGGATGTCTGCCACATCAATGTGGCATAATGTACCTCACCACTGATCATTTCAAATTATAGTTACTCGTACTATCAGCTAAATTTTGGATATATATTCTGCAATAACCTAAGTCTGGGATTGGATAAAGAGCGCCTCATGCATAGACATGTGTTGTTTCACAAGATTAATCGTAGTACTTATGTAATATTTACTATCATTGTATATTATGACCTCACTCATAGTTAATGTTTGGAATGTATGCAATGTCCTCCCTGGCTGTGATCCACAGAATTTTTGAGGTTACATCTTAAGGATGCAGTCCTACAGTCCACAGGTCCATTAGTCACACTATGAGTAGTACGGTTTAGTAGGATGCTGGTTCAGTTATTGTAATTTATGGTACTGAGACCAGTCCCACTTGTGTTGTATCAGTGGAGTTCCTGATGTTCTCAAACATGTGGCAGATCATGTTGTCATTTGTCCCATAGGAACAAGCCCTCAGGGGTGGGAGGTGTAATTGGAATTTGGCTGTACCTTCAGAGTTACTCCTTTTACCATAGTAAGTGCCATCATGTTCAGCAAATGCATGCCTATGGAGGATACCTAGGAAAGATACCTAGGAGGAGCAAGTGCAACTTGAGGATTAAATGAGACAAGCCTGGAAGCTCAAACCACACCACAATACACCAGAATGAAACTGGAGAAGCCTCCTCACCCACCTGTACAGAACACCTACCCCGGAGACTGAACAGTGCAAAGAAGGAGACAAGTGATATGCTTCAGCCCAATCTTCTTTTGTAGTGTGCAAATCAACTTCGCAGAATATTTTTCCAGATCTTTGAGAAGGCCTTTTCCTTGCAATGTAGGGACCAAAGTATTTTCAGCAGAAATAGATCAAACAATCATACTCTTCCACAATGAAAAAAGCTGGTGTAACAGCCTTGTTGGGTGTGGTATAATGCTGACAATGGAAATGCATGTGCCTAGGGAGTTCCTGTTATATTTTTTGATAGTATTTGCTCTAATACTTTCCATATATATATATCACAAATCCCCGCTTGATCTGTAGAAAAGGTGTAGGTAGTTACTCCATCAGATGTACCCAGTGTAAGCTAGGGACACATAAAAGGTGCAGCAATATCAGAGGAAGGTTAACAGGGAAAATAGATTTTGTGTGTGGAATGTGCACAGGTACAATTAATACTAAAAATGTACAGAAAATAGTCTCCACCAAATTCCAGAGGGAAAAACTAGAAGTAGTTGATAGCTTCCATTATCTAGGTGATCAAGTCAGTAGTGGAGGTGGATGCTCTGAGAGTGAAGCTGCTAGAATAAGAATAGGCTGGGCAAAGTTCAGAGAGCTCCTACCTCTGTGGTAACAAAGGGCCTCTCCCTTAGAATGATAGGCAGATTGTATGATGCCTGTGTCCAAACAGCCTTGTTACATGGCAGTGAAACATGGGCTGTGACTACTAAGGACATGCATAGGCTTGAATGAAATGAAACTCTATGCTTTGCTGGATGTGCAATGTCAGTGTGCATGTACAACAGAGTATAAGCATCTTAAGAGAAAAGTTGGACACAAGAGGCATCAGATGTGGTGTGCAAGAGAGACGACTGCGTTGATATGGTCATGTGATGTGGATGAATGTAGACAGCTGTTTGAAGACGTGCCAATCTCTAACAGTGTAGGGAAGCTGTGAAAGAAGGAGACATGGAATGAGATGGTGAGGTATGATTTTCGAATGTTGGGACTAGTGACTGAGACTTTTGGCAATATGCCGTGCTTGAGAAGACCCATCTAGCCAAGTGAAATCATAGTCATGGCAGTTGTTGGGGTCACATAACTGGCATCTATACCAGTGGCATGTAAAAAGCACCTTTCGAGCGTTGGACCTGACGGAGGCAGTGTGGCCGATGCCAGTATCACATAAAAGGTACCTTTCAAGCGGTGGACTTGACGAAGGCAATGACAGAAGACTGGGACCCTTGACAATATGCTGTGCTTGAGTGAAATCATAATCGTGACAAATACTGGTGACACGTAAAAACAACTGTTACTCTCTCAGAGTGGTTGGCGTTAGGAAGGGCATCCAGCCATTGAAACCATGCCAAATCAGACTGAAGTCTAGTGCAAACCGTCCAACCCATGCTAGCATGGACAACGGACGTTAAATGATAATGACGATAATGAATCGACGGTCTTCTTTCCGTTTCCGTCTTCCAAATCTACTCACAAGGCTATAGTAGAAGACACTTCTTCAAGTGGGACTGAACCTAGAACCATATAGTTGGGTAGCAAGCTTCTTACCACGTAGCCACGCCTGCGCCTATATAAAGAATATTTATGCACACACATATCTCCATGCATATAAAATATATATATACACAAATTTATATTGTGTGTCTGTAGGTATTCGCATATCTATAAATATATGTACACATGACAACAATAGTCCCTGGGTTTTTGCTAAGGAGAGCGAGCGGTAGGGAAACCCTTGGAAAATGTTACTTATTCGCCATTATGAAACACGATTTGAAATTGGACACGACCCTTTGCTATTTGACTTCACTTGTCTGGAACCTAGAACTTCGATATTAAAAGACTTCCATACATATCTAAGTTAGACACGCGCGTGCGCGCACATACACACACATACATACGCGCTCGTGCACACACACACACACACACACACACACACAC
>NC_068983.1:160727514-160744245 GCF_001194135.2 Octopus bimaculoides
TATATATATATATATATATATATATATATATATATATGTCTTTCCTGAGTTAGTAATTTATAAACAGAGCGACACTTTGACACACTTGTTAGAACGTCGAATATAATACCCTCGCGGATTCGTTTCGGGTTTCTGTGTTCTGAGTTCAAATTGTGCAATGTCATCTTCGTCATTCATTGTTGCACTTTCGTTGAAAACAGACGTCTCTATTTTGTGAAAAATTAGAGTAATTCCGGCAGCTTAAGTTCATTTACTCATACATACATTGTTAGTAAAATAATCCCTAAATACGTTTATGCTATCATCGAATAACACCACTTTAATTACATGTAGCACTCTGTTAGAGCCTTCGAATTCATTCTAAATGTTGGATTTCACTATTACCGAGAAACAATCTTGGCGAAAACACATCCTTGACAAGGAACGCATCTCAACGACTAGCTCTTCTCTCCAGAGCCAGAAGATATTGTATATATTACGACGCTCTAGCGTGTCCCACAATCTGATATTGCTCCCACCTTTAGCACAGTTCTGCTGTCGCATAAACAGATGTTTTCCACCCGACTGATTAACATTATGTCATTCACGGACACGCTTCAAATTTTGAGCCACATGCATGTTGTCCCTTCCTTCTGCTTTTAATTTCTTCTTTTTTTTGCCGCTGTTATAATGGCCTTTGTGGAGGTGCGTGGCTTAGTGGTTGGGGTGTCGCACTTCTGATAGTAAGGTTGTAGTTTCGATTCTTGGACTAGATGAACTGTGTTCTTGAACAAAACACTTAATTTTATGTTTTCAGTCCACTCATCTATGAAAAATGAGTATTCCTGTGATGGACCGCAGTCTCGTTCAAGGGGGAATACATATGCCACAGAATCCGAGAAACCGGGTTCATGAACCAATGGTTCAAGAAAGACCTTTGATCCTTTTCGATTAAGGCCTTTGCCTCTCAAATCTGGATGAACTTACTCTTGCTACTTCCACCCAGGCATTTTTGTTCCATTCGCCTCTTCTCCCTTCGTCCAGGTTATGCTCAATGCCTCAGATCTTGCACTAATCCGAACGTCGGCCCTCTCAAATTCCCTCACGGCTAATATCCTACCGGCAGAAACATTAAAGGTATGAATCACACCGGTCTAAGGAGGTCTACAACGACCATGAGCAGTTTCTTTCACCAGATCCAGAAAGTGAAAATAAAATTAATTTAATTAAAATGTGATAATCTGAAATGAATTCATAAAATCAGATATTTTGATATGGACGATGAATTTGTTAAATTACAAGGTGTTCGGGTCAAATTTGACTAATTTTTATGTCTCTTTTTTTTTTAGGAACACCTGTATGAATTGGTGAACAGTCGATAGCATTGGTGAACAGTCGATAGCATTGGTGAGCGTAAAAATTAGAATTGTAATTGAGAGACAGTTAGTTGACATAGAGGACTGGAAGCCATCTGAAGATGAGAAAAGAGTTACTTGTATCAGGATGATTCGTGCCGGATATCAAAATGGCGACATCGTAACTGCAGCTCAATGGTCTGTGAACACTGTAAAGGCTTTCCTACAATCTATGTAATGTCCCAAGTATCAAGAAAACCAAGTTCCCTCAAACTATGAAGGTCTTTGGGTGTGTTTCCAGTGAAGGTGACGTCATACCATCCCACATCTTTGAACAGGGACTTGGGCTCAATTCAAACGGATAAGTGAAACTGTAGCGAAGTTCTGGCTGAAAAGGACTGCTGATAGAGCGTTTCTTTATAGCTAGATTGTTTCCTTTTGGCAATATAGATTTGCCGTTTGCTGAATTGATTAACCTTCTATATCAATATATAAGAATATTACTTTTGAATAAATAAATTGTTCAGGGTAGATAACTTTTAAGAAGAGTTGTCTCCCTTAACATTACAAACCCATTTCTATAAATCACAGACATTAAATTTATAAGTTTACTTTGTCACAAACTACTTTTATTGACAAAATTCAAATACGTTGAACTTTTATTCTGAAAAGCTAGATACATTGGGGTGGATAACTAAGTCAGCTCCCTGACAGTATAAGTAAAAGTATTATCCTAATTTTACGGAATGCAGAAGGCTGTTTTTGCTTGGCGTGTATATTAGAAATTTTCCTGTCACCGACACAACTATATCATTTATATACAACTGCTTTTTTTTTTCTTTTCTGTTATTTGCTGTTTTTAATAGTGATGAGATTCTGGTTAATACTGCTATCGACACCTATCAGCGTTGGGTTATAGCTGGACTGTGTTCAGGATTAAGGATATTAGTTACGTCAAAGAATTTGAATTTCCGATTCATTTATTAGGATTTCCGATCAACTGGTGTCAACTGGAAGAACATTCTCCTCCATGATCGTTTCATTAACAAAAACTTTACATAAGAATTCGAAGGGAAAATATGCGAATTATAAAGTTTTTGAAAAATAGTAAGGTTCAAGATTGATTAGAATAGTTGTTTGTCAACGTCTAACGTAGGAGAATGGCGAATGAGTGAGGCATGAGATGAGGAAAACCTAAGATTTCTTACTCTGAAATAAACTGAAACCTTCAACAAAATTCATTTATAAATAACAACTGTTTCAAAATAGCACCTCTTTGCGTGCGCGTATGTGTGTGACAGAGAGAGAGGAGGTGGGGGCTAATATCGTCAGTGGGCTAGGAAGCTGTACATCTAGTATGGATTGGACTGTGAAAGTGTGATAGCCATGCGTATCCAGACAAACTATTAATATTCAGCTATTTTGTGTCTGTATGTGTCTGTTCCGTATGCTTATCCAGTCTATGCGGAAGAAATAGCATCCTTAATTTCTTAGGATTTTCTTGGTGTTTTAAGGAGCCACTGAATATTGTATGCGTAAATCGATGGAGAGGAATGGAGTTGAAAGATTTGCTGATGTCGATGGTAGAATAAAATGGTGTCTGTAATTTTATTGTTGTGTCTCTCTGCATAAGAAATGTATGTTTTGATTTGGAGTCAGAGATATTTTAGAAATGTCTGATGGTATGCACAGCTAGTTGATAGGCTTGTATGGTGTGACTTGACTTGGGTTATGGTTGTACTTGAGAATTATTACAACTTTGCACAACTTTCAGGTTTTGGGCCATATTGACCATATTGGGCCATATTTGGGCCATATTGAGCCATATTGACCATATTGACCATATTTGGGCATGTTTGTATGTGTAGATCAGTCCAATTATGCCATGTCTACGCTAAGCTGAGAACCATACTGCACAATACAGCATACAATGGTAAATAAAACGGGAAGCGGTGTGACAGTCTGAAATTGCATTTGCTTCGACATCCAGTATATTAGTGTGCACCTGGAAGTTGTGTTCACAGCGGAGATAGGAAGATAGATTCGATCAGATAGATTCGATCAGAACGTTTCTATTGCTGTCCATCTACAACATTACTAGTGGTGTAATCCTAGTTACTGTATCTGGGGCCAATGAGACTCCAAATTCTATAACTAGTATGTATACCACAAACCATATTGTAAATGGACACTGTAACTTGGATGCATGCGACCAGTTGTTGCAGTTATTTCTACGTATTTGCGTTTTTTATGATTGTGAAAGCTGACCGAGAAACTCGATGCTTTTAGAATACTGCAGTAATGTATATGTCAAAGTGTTTGGTGACGGTTTTTCATGTAGTAACGGGGACCACAAAGATTGAAGCTTGTTATGACAACAAGCTGTGTACACTGAATATCCAGGTAATCTTTCGTTGCCGGTATTTTTGTTTCGTTGAGTAGGTGGTCTTGTTATGTAACATAATGTGACCGTTATCTCTGCTATGATGCATGGTTTGCTGTTTTGTGGTATTTGTAATTTATAGCGGAGAGTTTAGGGTTTGGATAGGACTCACATAATTCACGTTAGATCTATATCTGTACACTAATGATGCTGTTTCTCTCTGTTGGCCAACTGTGGTGTACGTGGTTACCCCAAGTAGGCCAGTGCGTTGTTTTACTTTCACCCCTTTTCTGTGTTGTAAATGTTGAGTTGTATGTAGTTCTTGGAATTTATATCTTTCGTGGTGCGCGCGCGTGTATTGTACATCTATGTTGTTGGATGTGAAGCTTGGTTATCCTCTAACGTTGATGGGAAAACAGAGAATTTACAGATGCTACTTTAAATATGTTGTTGTGAAGCGCTGTTTCTTCGTGATTCAGTTAGGGGCCAGGCCTGGAAGCCAGACAAGTAGTTTGCTATCAGCGTATTCTATTGTTTCTTAAGTTAATGCGGAATATTTTTTGTATACGTAGATAAGAGCATCCCAGTTACCAACTTAACTGGTTTTTGAGTTCTGGTCGTTTCGTTTAGGAACTACTGTGAAGGTAATCTTTGCTTGGAACATGTGGTGGTCCGTACTGCAGTTTTCCCTCTCATCTTTCATGAAATATATACATCCACCTCTGAACGCTGTCTAATCATTATGCAGTCTAGGAGATGCCAGTATTTTCAGCAAAGATACAGCCAATCCAAGTTACTTTATGTTTTTATTCTACTTGAAGTCGGTGCTGATGACGATGAAGAAATGATCGTAGCACAAAGTGAGATCTTTCCCATTTGTGAGTCTTCTTCCCACGGCATCAGGCTGCTTTTCGGTGTCTTGCTAGACGCAGACATTGAAATCACCCAGTATTAGCTTGTATTTCTGGAATACACTGCAATCTTTGACATACCAGTCGACGATCGATGTAGTTGACATTATTTTATAGAGCTCCTTGCAAAAGATTTAAGTGCTAAAAGCTTCCACAATTGCCAGTAGCATCTGTGAGATGAGCTGCATCGAAAAAAAAAAACACAGTTAATTTTTAATAATGAGAAGACTTCAGTTGGCATTTATTCATTAACCAACTCTATCACAGCATTGTTGTTCTTGCTGTTGCTTTTGTCTTTTGTTTGAAAATTGAAATCTTGACTATTCTATCGATTTGGTGTTCTTTTGAGTGAAGAAAAATCCCCAAAAGGGCATCAACTGATTTCTTGTCGTATACAGTAGAAATAGAGATAGACCTGGGTTCCGTATGAAAGATATGGAAAATGTACAATGCACACTCGTTCATATTTACCTTATCATAACGCGATTTATAAGTAAAGCGACTAAACTATGACTATGGACTTAGCACCCTGCTGAGAAATAAACAAAACCAATTGATAACTCAACGGAATGTCCGACACCCTGCTCTCGTAGCCAGCTATAAGCTTCATTTCATGAATATTATGTGAAGTATTTCAATAAGACTAAGGACAAGCGATAAATTCTTTGAAAGCTGCAGATATAGACATTTGAACTAAGTGTTTTAGATATTGAGGTTTTAGTGTCACGACTTTTGTTAGTTTGCAAACGGTGTCATATGTTTGTTTAATGAAATATGGCAATAATGAATAACTGTCATACAGGAAAGCATAGAACAAGGTTTGTGTGTTTTTTTTTTCTAGTTATTTCTAAGAAGTCATATCCAAACTCTCAAAATTTCAAAATAGATATTAATAACTGCACTTGAGATATTTCAGAGAATGTTAACGACTGATGATACCCAAACACAAGAACGTGAATAAATATAACCAAAATCGTAGACATTAAGAGCGGGGGGGGGGGACAAATAGATAGGAGACAAGGAATACACTAAAATAACTATATGAATTCGATATTTATTATATTTTGTTCGTTACTGTTTATCTTTTCATTAAAGCAATGAGAGAAGAGCATATGTAATTGTTGTTTATGTACATACACATGAAAATGTCGAAACAGCAGCTAGCTATTGAGACTCTATACAGAACAAAGAACCTTTTCGTTCAAATCAACAAGAGCTGAATTTGAACAGTTCGCATCACTCTGCATAATCTTAACGCCCTCCGTAAACTTCATAAAGCCCTTCAATTACCTAGTCCTGGACAATTGACAAAGCCATTATCACAATTCAGTTTCTAATGTAATCAAACAGGGTCCCCCCCACCTCTCTCTCTCTCTCTCTCTCTCTCTCTCTCTCTCTCTCTCTCTCTCTTACTTTCTTTCTTCGTCTTTTTGCTTCTCCGAATCGGCGCAGCACAAGTCAATGAATATATCCAGATTTATAATGTTCCATCCCTCTCTGAGTGGCGCCAATCTGTTCTTTGAAAGTCTTCTGTCGATTGAAAACGTCCGTCTGTGTTTCGCTACTAAGGTCATTACGTGTATCCCACTCACGTTAATTGCTGGCTTTGTAGGAATTTCTCTATTCTTAAGGGCTGCACTAGTGATTGCCAGAATTCGGTGCACTGACATTCCTCCTACCCTGAACTTTAAAATTTCAACATCTCTTTGTTTGCTTCTTTCTTTCTTTCTTTTCATTGATAAAGATTTTTTCCACTTATCTCAGTATTTCGCACGATTTGCGCCTTTTTACGCAGGCATTCCTTTACTCACTGTCCGTGTGTTCGTTAATTTCTTCAATGGTAAGTTAACTCAGGGAACTAAAGTTAGTTTTAGAAAGTATACCGCCCTCCAAACATCTAATATTTCAAAGATCAAACAAACTGGAAGAGAAAAATTATTTGTGCTGCTCTTAGGCTATTTTTATACTGCCACTAGTGCTCCAAGTAATCCAAATGGATGAAGCCGGAATCTGGTAGCAAGTGGCTGATTCAAAAGATTTCATGTCCTTTGTAGGCCTTCCCAAACTGATAAAATCGTTTCAGTTGATATCTGTTTTGAATATCTACACAGATGAGGAGATATAAATGAGCCATGGTCATTTATGACGTTTATCCAACGTTTCTCTATGTTATATATTCCATCTTTAAAAGAAAATTCATCTTTTGCTGTGATAAACTGTCCGAGTGCTTCAGTTACTTCTTCTCTAGTTAAGAATGTTTTATTGCTTATGAAAAGCTCAAAATGCTTAAATAAATGATGATCGGCAGGAGAGATATCAGATAAATAGGAAGGATGTTGCAAAATCTCATAATTCAGGTTTGCAACTTTTGGACGTAGCTTGAGGAGTGTGAGGATGTGCATAGTCGTGGAGTAAAATTGGACCATATGTATTCACTAGTCTGGGTTGCTTCTTTTCCAAATTCAATACGATGTTGTTGTTAACGTTTTTCCTTGTTGCAAAAATGAATAATGAATAACTCGCTTCGCAGACCACCATACAGTAACCACTATGTTTTTAGGGTGCAGTGGTGGGTTCGGGTAGTGTTTAGGTGACTTTCCTGCATGTAATCACTGTCCTGTTCTGCTGTTGTCAAGGAGTATCTATTTCTCATTACAAGTAATGATTTGATGCAAAAATGGTCTTTTTACAGTTGAGAAAGCAATAAGGTGCACACTTCGAGGCCTCTCGTTTTTTTTAATCTTGTTCAGTTGATGTGGAACAAATCTATCTGTTTTCTTGACTTCTCCAATTTTTTACAGGTGTCCAAAAACAGTTGTGCGAGATGTTTGGAGTTCTGATGAAAGATTTCGAACCTTTGTTCTCGTTTATATAAATTTATATATTTACTTCGTCATTATATTTACTGCGGTGATATTTCTGACCATATCGCACGAAGAGTTTTTAGGCGGGCAATTTAAACTGGTCGTGTGCATACGTGCATATATATGTATGTCTGCGTTCGTATATGTAAGTATATCGTATGTTGTATATATATATTTATACTTATGTGCTTTTCTGATGAAGCAAAGCATTTCTTATGCAGAGCCAGAAATCCGGGATCTGGAATTATCCAGTAATTTTTGCTTGTTTATTTTGTCTCTTTGTCTTCTCTCCTAGTGCTATATGAACTTTTACTGTGGTTTTAGAGTCAAGCTTTTGACAGTTGTCATATTTCAAACAGCTTACAAGGACGCTGCCGAGAGTAAAACACAAGTTTATGAGTGGTTTCCACGCTTTAGGAATGGTCACTTGTCGCTTGAAGACCAATCTCGTTCAGGACGACCGTCGACCTCCTAAACGAATGAAAACATCATGAAAATTCATAAACCCATCTTGGAGGACTGTCACTGAACAATTGACGAACTAGTTATAACTAGTGTGTCCTGGAGCTCCTGCCACAGAATTTTTAGCGAGGAATTGCGATTGAAAAGAAAGAGCTGCAGCAAAATTTGTACCTGTCTTGCTCGCGGAAGATCAAAAGCACTCACGACTGAATGCATGCCGTGAACTGAAAGAACAGTTGGAAGTTGATCCGGACCTTTTTGCGAAGGTCATCACTAGTGAGGAAAGTTGGTGCTACGAAATTTGTAAATCTGGAAGAGATGAAGAAAAAAAAAAAGAAACGACAGATGCGTTAAAAGGCATTACTTCGCAAATGGAAAACGAACCTGAACAGATGCATTGCTTCAAATGGTGAATACTTTGACGGCAATAAAAGTGTAAACATGTAAAACTAAGTGAATGAAATAATATTGCAAAATTCTGGTTTCCTTGTATAAGTACAGATGATAAATCTTATGACCTAAATCTTGGAAATCGTAACTTCCTTATTTGTACTGTTTCCGAAACAGAACAAATTCCTAAAAGCAGTGATGTATAAGATGAGTAGTGATGTATAAGATGAGCGGTGGTGTATAAGATGAGCGGTGGTGTATAAGACGAGCGGGTAATCGTTAACATTCAGATTGGAAAATTTGAATTAACAACCTGCTGAATCAAGCGGAATTGGTATGAAGAAATTATTGATAACTCCCTGTATCATATTGTAGCTTTAGTTAATAAGATAAATGTTCATATGACAAACAGTTTAGAAATATCACTGTGGCAGCTAGAAACATTACATAATAATAATAAGAGTAATATAAAGGACATCGGACTAGAGTGCCCAGTAGAACTGTTACGAAAGGTTTGCTTCCTTGCCACGGCCAGAATAATCAGGAAAGTATTAAACAGTTGAAAAGAACAGATTGCATGGTACCATAGGCTGCAGATAGTAGACCTCTTACGCATGCAAGAATCCAGGAGTTCCAACAAAACCCGAGATAAAAAGAAATAATAATAATAATCTTTTCTACTATAGGCACAAGGCCTGAAATTTCGGGGGAGGGGACTAGTTGGTTACATCGACCCCAGTGCTCAACTGGTACCCATTTTATCGACCTCAAACGGATGAAGGGCAAGGTGCGTCACAGATTGGGAAGAGCATTGTTGCTGTGAATTTTCTTTGCTTTCCCCGCTTTTTCATTGTATTCTTTTTTCTTTTTCTATTAAAAATTTTTTTTCCTATTTCCCCTTTTTTTCCTTTTTTCGTTTTTTTTTCTGTCACAGATATTGACTTTATAAATGGATAAGCTTGTACGTTTATTTTAATGGCCTATCAATGTATACAGTGAACTCCTTTGCCCTAAGTGTCGGGAAGACACTCGGCAAGAAATGGAAACAAAACTGAAAGAAGAAGAAAAATAATGAGAATAACAAGATGGGCTACTGCAAATATTCCGTTCAATACCACAGATTTGCTTTTCGATTGCTTGGCCGTAACCAGTTGAGCATATCCCTTAGTGGCTGACGATATGTGCGTCCTTGCTCACGAGCCGGAAGAGTGGGGAGCCATGTGATGAGAGGGATTCTTTGGGTTTGACATGGCTGTTTCACCCATCATCCCTAAACAACCCTTATCCAGGAACGTTTTGAGCGGGATGTGCAACTAGACCTGTAAAAAAAAGCTCTAACTGGACCCCACCTGCAAGGTCATGCGCTGTTTATCTTGATATTGAGGTCACTGTGTCGCACACATATGCTTGTGATAAATGTACCTCGTGTACCCTTATGGTGAGTATATTGGGCTTCGTTACTTTGATGGTGTGTGCTGCTCTTTCACTCAATAATAATAATAATAATAATAATAATAATAATAATAATAATAATAACAATAATAATTATTAAATAAGTAAATAAATAACAATCTTTACATTCGACATAATTATTAGCATTCCTTGTATTAGGCCGCAGGGTTTTAATTCAGATTTCTCCCTTCACAGCTATAAAATATGACTGCAAAACTAGTTTATGCTTTCATTAAATATACGATATGGCGATCTTAGCAAACACATGGTCGAAATTTAGGTTAGTGATGTAATGACGAATAAAGTAGGTAAATCATGTTGGAGGTGTTCTCATTTTAGGTGAACTTTCAACAGAAGAGCATCGTCTGGTGGATTCGTTTCTCAATGAAAGATATATAAATAGGACGAAATCAATTTTCTTGGTAAAAAGAAATGTTAATGTGGAATTGTTTAATGGGTAGCGAAATGTCTCTAAATTCAAAGAAGGTGAGTGTCTGCAGATGGAAGGTTCTCAGGAAAGAAAAAAAATCGATAGGAATATCATACCTATATATTTCTATATGGTTTTAAATGACAGGAAGAAACAGCCAAAATTGAATTTCTCAGTTAATATCTTCCTTTCTTGTTATATATTTTAATTGTTATTCATTTTCTCAGCCACTATTTCCTGCATTAATAGCAATTTCCTGACATCTTTCTTGTCTTCAGTGATAAAACTGTGGCTAAAAATAAAATTAAAATTAAACGGACAGAAGAAAATGAAATTATCAATTAAGTAACAAATTTATTTTCCCCACAGGTAGATGATTTCAGCGCCAGGAATAAATGCCATCTTCTTTGGAATGGTGCTAACAAATAATAGCATCATTATGCGATCTAGAAAAAGTGGACCATTATTATTAGAGTTCGCGTTTGTTTATATTTTTATTGTGCCCTTGTTTTTTGTTTTTTTTCTCTCTCTCAAGAAGTGGGAAAGGAAAAGGGAGAATGATAATTAGACAAATATATTTTTATCTTCGTGGAGCTAATTTAGATATTGTAACAAACCATTCCTGTAGGGTTTTCTGTAGACTAGAATATAAACACGTTTTTCTCATAGTTTTTCTCAATCTCCATAGAAAGTGTGCGTGTGCGTGTGTGTGTGTATGTGCGTGTGTATGTTTATGTATGTATATATGTGTGTATATATATATATACAAACATACATACATATATATATATATATGAAAACGTACATATATATATATATATATATATATATATATATATATATATATATACACACATTCACACACACACACACGCATATATATAAGTAAATTATTTATATCATATCGGGAATATTAACCTTAAACATTTGTGTGTTAATGTATGCAAACTTCACCTGCAGTGGCTTTACACTAAAGAGGGGGGGGGGCTTATAAAGGGCCCAGTTATTTTATGACACCTAAACATTATTTTACTACAAAAATTTAGAAGTGAGATTTTATTAGTCATTGCTGTAGAAGTTAACATTTAAGAGGGCCACACGCACACACACACACACACACATACATATATGCACACACACGGCTTAGCGTTAGTTAGATGTTTGTTTTACGATCATACGGTCCTGGGTTCGGTACCTGGAGAAAGCAGTGCATTGTGTCTTTGTGCAACGTACATCAGTTTTGTTCGCTAAACCTCAAGTCAGTACCTATGTTTTCAGATGTTCAATGTATATCTTAGGAATTTAGCAACATGGTGTTTTCTCTAGCGTTATAAAGCTAATTTTATTGATTTAGTGATATCTTCCAAAGCCATATCTAGTGATCCTATTGTAACAGGAATTACCATTACAGCTTTGTAGTTCCAAAGCTACGAGGGTGTACCCAAAACCCCACGGAATTTTGCAATATTATTCATTCACTTAGTTTTACATGTTTACACTTTTATCGCCTTCAAAATATTCTCCATTTGAAGCAATGCATTTGTCCAGGCGCGTTTTCCACTATTCGATTCAGTGCTGGAACTCTTGCGAAGTGATGCTCCTTAACGCCTCTGCTGTTTCTTCATCTGCAAATTCCATAGCACCAACTCTCGTCACCAGCGGTGACCTTCGCATAAAGGCCCGGATCAACTTCCAGCTGTTCTTTCAGTTCACGGCACGCATTCAGTCGTGACTACTTTTGATCTTCCGTGAGCAAACGAAGCATAAATTTTGCTGCAACTCTTTTCCTTCGCAATTCCTCGCTAAAAATTCGTTGGCAGAAGCTCCAGGACACACTAGTTATGTCGACAAGTTCGTCAATTATTCAGTGATGGTCCTCCCAAGATCAGTTCATGAATTTTCATGATGTTTTCATTCGTTCGCCCTGAATGAGATTGGTCTTAAAGCAGCAGTAGCTATTCCTAAGGCATGAAAACAACTCGTAAACGTGTTTTGCTCATGGCAGCGTCCTTGTAAAATGTTTAAAGCATGACAATTGTTTCGGCCGCCGTTTTCCCCAGCAGAAAACAGAATTTCACGGAAACACGCTGTTCCTTCGTTTCAGTCATCGCAAAAATCGACAAACAGGGGAGAAGCACTGTAAAACAAAGACGTACCACGTGGTCGTACGACCCTATCAGACGACGCTGGTCGGTAGACTGATGTTTTAGCGTCACAATCAAGTGGCTTCTAGCGGTGGAAGCCTGAACTACAATGAGCTTGTCCCATAGAGAACGTTTTCGGTTACTTTTGGGTACGCCTTCGTATTTCAATTCCTTCTGTAGGTCTTGATATTTATCTATCTTCTCATTTACTCTTTTCTTCAATTTTTTTTCTAAGAAGCAGACTTCATCTGCTATTATTAAGTTTTAGTATATATCTTTCTAGCACAACGATATATGGTCATGGCTGTTCCAATTCTTTGTCGCAATTTTTATGTCTTATAAGTTTTTTGCCCGATCATTTTCAACAGCTTTCGTTGGCTCATGCATCTATTGTGAGCGGTGGATTGGAAGAACCGTTTGTGTCGGACAAAATTATGCGCAATATTTGTTCCGTTTCAAATCTCGTAACGGTCATCTTTGGCTTTTATCCTCCCAGTTTCGACTGCTCCTATTCCTCCAAGTTGCTTGACCTACTGTCTACGCTAGAAATGTTTAATCTCTCTCTCTCTCTCTCTCTCTCTCTCTCTCTCTCTCTCTCTCTCTCTCTCTCTCTATTGTTTCAAATGCTTCTTGTAAGTATGTCATGAATCAAGTTTGTATTACTTGCGTGCAACAGTTGATTCCGTCATTGTCGACATCTTAAAGATATATCAACAACGGTGTGGTAGTAGTGGTAGTAGTAAAAGAAATTTGGTAGGGTTTAACGATGGTAGTCATTTGTTTTGTTTTTATTTATTTATTTATTTTTGGATTATATTACCAGTTCATTGTTAGTTTATTTCTCCCCATCTATCAGTCTGAGGTTAATCCTTTTTACTATAGATACGAGGCTCGAAATTTGGTGGGAGAGTCCAGTCGATTAGATAGACCGCATTACGCGACTCGTACTGGATCTTTTTTAAAACGGGGACCACATTTTTCATTAACGAAACACTTTGAAATTTGGAACACTGGTAGAATGTGTCATATAAAACATCTTTTTCTCTTAGTCTTTTTTTTAAAAAAAGAAATCCATAAGTTATTCCATGTTAAAGTTGTATTTCTGTAATTTCAACCAATCACTGACGTCCATTCAGCCGATATACATTAAGTGCCGACTACATAAACAAACGATTCTGAAACAATTAACCCTAACCCTAACCCTAACCCTAACCCTATGGTTAGGGTTAAAGCAAATTTAAAATGAAAAAAGCAAATAAAACGAAGGTATGGAGATTAAATACGCTTTACATCGCTTAATCAGCCAAAGGAGTAAATATAAACAACTGAATACTTGTCAGTGATTGGTTGAAATTATCGAAATAAGACAATTTTTTTACATGAAATAAATTCGAATACAAAAATATTTTTCTGTTCTATAACACAAAATAGATAAGTATACGAAGTTTGAAAGTCTTTCGGTACCAAAAACACTATGTAAAACATCAATGAAAAATGTGGCCCCCGTTTTAAAATAGATCCCTGGTACTTAATTTATCGACTTCGAAAAGATGAAAGGCAAAGTTGACCTCGACGGAATTTGAACTCAGAACATAAAGACAGAGGAAATACCGCTAAGCATTTCGCCCGGCGTGCTAACGGCTCTGCCAGCTCGCTGCCTTCTGTCTGAAGTTAATGTTCATGAATGATTAGTGTATCGTACTGACTGACTCTTGACGGTGACGTCATTCTAACTCCTATGGGTTCATCGCAGTAATCGCTCTCATTAATATGACGTAGGGAATAAAAGGTAATTAAACACATGCACTAGAATCAGAGGAAACAAATATATATTTAGCAAATAGGGCATATGGCGTGGGAAGGAGCGAAGCAAACTGTCGTTATTGTTGTTGTTCGTGTTTCACCTCCGCTAAATTAGTAGCGATTGAAGACCAAGTTGCCTGAGTTTCAAGCTGATCGCGCAACTTTTCGAGAGCACGAACTGCTTTTTTTTTTTCCTTTTTGGATCTATTTCAAAACGGGACACCAGTTTTCATTAATGTTTTATGTAGTGTTTTTGGTACGGAAAGACTTTCAAACTTCGTATACTTATCTATTTTGTGTTATAGAACAGAAAAATATTTTTGTATTCGAATTTATTTCATGTAAAAAATTGTCTTATTTCGATAATTTCTACTAATCACTGACGTCTATTCAGTTGAAAACAGTTAGCGCTGTAACGGTGTATATCGTATTAATCCCCTAACTCTAACCCTAACTAGACTGTTAACCCTAACCCTAAAACTAACCCTAACTCTAGAATCCGAACTCTAAAATTGTTACACACATAGATACGCACAGCGTAATTTATTATATAAACAATATATGCGTATAAATTACGATTAAACCGGATGAAATATGTCACAGGGAATAACATTTTTATGACCGCCCAGCAGTAACTCTATTCAGCTGAATAGACGTCAGTGATTGGTTGAAATTACAGAAATACGACAACTTTAACATGGAATAACTTGCGAATTCCTTTTTTTTGTTAAGAAGACTAAGAGTAAAAGATGTTTTATATGACACATTCTACAAGTGTCCCAAGTTTCAAAGTGTTTCGTTAGTGTTTCGTTAAGAAAATACTGGCGCCCCCGTTTTAAAATAGATCCTCCTTTTTTTTGTGGGAATGTTACTTGCTTTTGTAATATTCTTATTTTTAAAAGTAAGAATCCTATTGAATATCATATTAAATTATCAACTAAATAACTGTGGACCAACAACAGGTGATTTTTATAAGATTCTTATATAGCCTTTTATAAAAATACTAACAAAATCTTCAGCCTGATACTTTTTGAAAACTGGCAGATAGGTTCACAAAATACTTTGCTGTAGTTGTTCAAGCTTTTAAAATTCTGCGTGATCCGATGTGACGAACTTTGTATTCTGCTCATAATAATACTTTCTATTATAGGCAAAAAGCCTGAAAATTGGGGGAGGGAAAAAGTCGATTAAATCGACCCCAGTATTCAACTGGAACTTATTTTATCCAAAAGGATAAAGTCGATCCCAGCGGAATTTGAACTCGGAACATAAAGTCGAACGAAATACTGCTTAGCATTTCGCTCGACGAGCTAACGATTCTGCCAGCTCGCTGCCTTCATGTCTAGCTTATAATAATACTTTCTAGTAAAGGTACACAAGGACATAAATTTTGGGGGAGAGGACTAGTTGATTACATCGACTGCATGATTCAACTGGAACTTATTTTATCGATCCCGAAAGGATGAAAGGTAAAGTCGACCTCGGCGAACGTCATGTGCATTGGTCAAAATTCTTAGTGAGGTCCAATGCTGTTGTTGACTGATAATTCCAGCCCGTCCATATGATATAACATTTTGTCTAATGCTCTAAAAATTCCGAAAATTCACAGCCCTTGTCTCAGATTATTATATCTACACCAGAAGCATGAAGGTAAAGTTGTGCCTTGGCGAGATTTGAACCTGGTACATGACAACCAGAACAAATACTACAGCACATTTTGTTCCATGCTCTAACGATTCTGGTTATTCGCCGTCTCGATGACGTGTGTTAGTCACCATAAAGTCATTATTTATAATAGTCTATGTTTTGTGTTTGGTCTAATAGCCGAGCCTTTGTCGTTCGTATTTGACTTGTACAAAGTGTGCAGCCATGGTTACATGGTTAAGAAGCTCGCTTTGCAAACATGTGCTTTCAAGTTCAGTCCCACTGCGCAGCACCTTGGACAAGGTAATTGTTCAGCTTAGTGATATTAAAAAAGTTAATAAAAATCAAGGGGGAGATAACTAATAAAGGGTCATATATACGTCAGCTTACTGTTAAACAACAAATGCTGTAGTAAGGTAACATGGCGATTTACAATTTCTGAACTTGTATAAATTCATAATTACTCGACACCGTGCCAACCACTGAAGAATCTTGTCTCGAGATTCGGCTAATTGGGTGATATTCCAAGATTGATTCACAGTTGAGGATTTCAATTTCAGGAACAACGAATTGCTGTCCCGCTGGTCTTCCACGTGCCATTCTGATCAATTCCAAAGGAAATAATATCCAGTATTTATGTTGACTTATGTATATCTCTTTACTAGTTATCTCCCCCTTAATTTTTATTTATTTTTTTAATATTATTAAACTGAACAATTACCTATACACACACATGTATGTATGTATATATGTATGTACGTATGTATGTGTGTGTATGCATGTATGTATGTATGTATGTATGTATTTGAGCACAACTGTTTCTATATTCAGCATCACTTGATCTCACTTGTTGCCTATATATGAGTGTGTGTGTGTGTGTGTGTGTATGTATGTGCGTGCATGTGTGTATGTAT
>NC_068983.1:160746383-160751124 GCF_001194135.2 Octopus bimaculoides
GTATGTATGCGTGCATGTGTGTGTGTGTGTGTGTGTGTGTGTGTGTGTGTGTGTGTGTGTGTGTGTGTGTGCGTATATATGTATGTATACATGTCAAGTCACTTGTGAGATCTCTCATGAGTGCTTCTGGTAATATGGAATCTTGTACAAACTGTTGCATGGTTGGGTCGTCGGCAGCTAAACCAGTTCCTCCATTAGGTTGGCCTGGTGAAAAGACTCACGAGAAAACCTCTCAAGTGAACGGATAAACCTAGTGTGGGCTCAACGACTATCTAGCAATAGCGCGGGGCCTCAGAAATCCCGGGTTCGTGTCCAGTGTGCTAGAAGACCATCGGAAGTAAGACACCCTTCATCTTTTGTTAAAGCATGTCTCTAGGTAAAGGTCACTCTGATATAAAACCAGATTTGCAGGGAATGGCATTGAACATTTTGGGGGTCTTTTGCTCGCACTTGAGATCATGACACTCCTACATACCTGAGCCTGCGACCCATATTGGCACTGGATATCTTGCTCTGGTTTGTCTCTGGACCATGTCAGTTGGGGGAAGAGCTGCTGTGCAAGTCTTATTGAACCTCAAATTTTAGGTTGTGCAATCGCTGGCGAGGCAACTATCGAATTCGCAGTCGAGTAGGAGAGCGTCGCGGCGAGCAAGGAAGCTACGGAGGTGAATCTGCGTGAAGCCGACTACTGATGCAATAACTTCATGCACGGGCATTACTGGCATTTTGCATGGGCAATAGTCAGTGATGGTCTTCCTCGATTGTGGGTGGACAGCCATCATATATAGGTATGTCATTATTTAGTTTTATTTCAAGATTTCTTGCCAATGGAGAAAGAGTCGGTTTCTTACCTAGATCCAAGTTTCCTTCAATGAAATTACAGTTACATCAGTAGTGCACTTGCTCATGTATGTGTACATGCGCAGTATAAGGAGTCAGTTCATGTGCAGATTTATATATTTTATTTTATGTATATATTCTCAGGCATATAATTGCATGTCTACACATGTGCATATATACTTGTATGATAAATTTCTGGAAGGTTTTACAGATTTTCAGTTCCAGTGATGACTTGGATCTGTAGTCTTCGAATAAGCTTTCTCCTTTCTGGTTTTGAGAACCCTAATTTCTCAAGATTGGTACTTAGGCAACGTGTTACATATCTCAGTCCCCCAATAATTACAGGTATAAAACTGAACTTATAATCTGGGTAGAGTAAGTATGGATGTCTCAGTAGTTCAGCATAGGTTCTTTTTATTTAATTTATTTTTTTGCTGATCTTTAGCTTTATACCAACATCCACTGGGCAGCTGATTTTCACAATTGTACAGTTTCTTTTCTCTATCTCAAATCACTTTGTGAAGCTTATTATGTTTACATTCTATTGAAATTTTCACTGGGACATTCCTTCAGTACTCTTTCTTATCATGTGTAGCTATGGCCTCCACCATACTTTGGGTTCTTATTCCTGTGGCTCCAGGATTAACGTTCCGGCAGATCTCATTATACAGTATCTTGGCTACAACATCATGTCTCATCGATAGACAATGTCGTAATGATATTTTTGGACAACCGTTTATGATGTGGGTGATATCTTCAGTGTTAACTCCACAAAGTCTGCATCGTTATCAGATGCTTTATCAGTGTCTCTGTCCTTTTTGTGCATCAGGCATTTGGTTGATATTTCCTCTTCCTGGATTACTTACGCATACCCTTCAAGGTGGGAGTTAGTAATGCGGTTGTTGGTCCATGATAGACTGCTTCGATGATCAACGTTACCATCACACCATCACGGAGTAACGTATCCACGCATGGTCTTCTGCTGATATGTACGTATGTATGTATGTATGTATGTATGTATGTATGTATGTATGTATGTATGTATGTCTCTTCAGTGTATAAACATTTAATTCTTCTAACAAAGATATAAAACTCCATCGATGGCATGTAGATAACGAAAACAATGTCACATTTTAAACCTAAGGAAAGTCTTACTTTGTTTTAGTATCCCACTTACAGATTGTACTTGTAATATGCGAATCAGTTAGCTAATTTCTTTTTCTGAAAATCCCAGCTTATCCAGACTGACGTATGTATGTATGTTTTAAGAGTATAGCCAAGTCTATTTCATGCCATTTATATTTTCAGCATATATCTTCATGTCACCCATAAAATAGCTATTTGAATAGAGTTTCTGTTTTTCAGTGAGCCAATTAATAACATTAATTTTGTCTTTTTTTTTTTCAACCAAAACGATAAATAAAAGCTTTACTGAAAATATAAATAGCCTCAAAGAGGTTGGCTCCTTGAAATACCTTCGAGACGTTGTATTTTCTCTTGCAAGCTGTTTATACAGTATAGCAAAAATCCCCAACCACCTGGCCGTGAACAATTTGATACCGGGCCACACAAAAGGAATACATTTTTTATTTTATTTCCATTTTATCGTTATCTGCAGAGTGTTTTTTTTCCTGCATTATATGTGTACTATATATGTAATGTATAGTGGAGGCGCAATGGCCCAGTGGTTAGGGCAGCGGACTCGCAGTCATAGGATCGTGGTCTCGATTCCCAGACCGGGCGTTGTGAGTGTTTATTGAGCGAAAACGCCTAAAGCTCCACGAGGCTCCGGCAGGTGACGGTGGCGAACCCTGTGTACTCTTTCACCACAACTTTCTCTCACTCTTACTTCCTGTTTCTGTTGTGCCTGTAATTGAAAGGGTCAGCCTTGTCACACTCTGTGTCACGCTGAATATCCCCGAGAACTACGTTAAGCGTACACGTGTCTGTGGAGTGCTCAACCACTTGCACGTTAATTTCAGGCTGTTGCGTTGATCGGATCAACTGGAACCCTCAACGTCGTAAGCGACGGAGTGCCAGCAACAATGTAATGTATATGTATTATATATGTAATAATTAAATTATATTTTATGCCCTTTACTGCGTGTTATCATGTTATCAACCGTGGAAAGATTGTCTTGCATGAAACCGGTCTATGGTAAAAAAAAAAAACAATAAATAAAATAAAAAATAATGACTCGCTACTACACTCTCTCGATCACACCCCACTCTGGTCCTAGCGATGTGAGAGAGTGGTACCAGCAAATAGGTGGGACTCGTGTATAGGCGAGTAGACTGGAGCAACATAAATTGAAGTGCCTCGTTCAAGGACATAATATGCCATCCAATCTAAGAATCAAACCCATGACACTGGAGCTATGATCCTAACAGCCTTATCACAAGGCCACGAACCTTCACTAACCTGCTCATATATACCAACAGATGAGTTCGTTTTTACATACATAATCTAGAGACCACGAGAAAATATCCGAAACGATCGTTTTATGTTGCGGAGTTAATGTAACTGGAAAACAAAAATGGAAATACTTCCTTATGGTTTTAATGATACTGTTTATGCTAGATTAAGTAATTTACATAAGACCACAAATAGGCGCTGGAGTGGCTGTGTGGTAAGTAGCTTACTTACCAACCACATGGTTCTGGGTTCATTCCCACTGCGTGGCACCTTGGGAAAGTGTCTTCTACTATAGCCTCGGGCCGACTAAAGCCTTGTAAGTGGATTTGGTAGACGGAAACTGAAAGAAGCCCGTCGTATATATATATGTATATGTATGTGTGTATGTTTTTCTCCCCCCAGCATCGCTTGACAACCGATGCTGGTGTGTTTATGTCCCCGTAACATAGCGGTTCGGCAAAAGAGACCGATAGAATAAGATAAGTACTAGGCTTCCAAAGAATAAGTCCTGGGGTTGATTTGCTCGACTAAAGGCGGTGCTCCAGCATGGCCGCAGTCAAATGACTGAAACAAGTAAAAGAGTGAAAGAGTAAAATAACTCAATTACTTTCAATCCTGCATCCTTTGAGATACGTAGACTAAGGGAGATCATTGATAGTTACTGATCAGTCTAATCTGAGTTGCGTCCCTGAACTTTTCTCGCTAGTAAATAAGGATGCTCGATTAATTTAGTAGAACTAACAATAATCTGCATTGCTATGAATCACACTGGAAAAGAAACCGAACAAAACAAATGTTACTTGGTGATCTGTAAGATAACATATAGGAACAAATACTATCTCGTCTTGTTTTTAATACATTTACAACTCTCTCTTTTTTTTAAGGTCTTGTTTATTCTCTGCTGTCTGTTGTTTACGTGAATATGATTTCAGAAACTACGCTGTTGATTTATATATTTATATGAAAGCCACATATATCGTGGGTACTACTAAAGCAGCACGGACCCGAACGCGCAGTCGCGCAGTCACGCGTCCGCGCTAGCTAGTCTTGAGTGGTCGATCCTAACCCTAACCCTATCCCTAACCCTAACCCTAACCCTGTCCCTAACCCTATCCCTAACCCGCGTGTGCAAATGAATACGTGTTTAGGGTTAGGGTTAGGGTTAGGAATAGGGTTAGGGTTAGGATCGACCACTCACGACTAGCTAGCGCGGACGAGCGACTGCGCGACTGCGCGTTCGGGACAGTACTGCTTTAGTAGTACCGATATCGTGGTTGTGGTTTGTAGGATTAAAATGATGTGAAATACATAGGATTCTAAAGAAGTAAAATGAATAAACTTCAACTGAGTGCTGGTCCTGGCTCACATTTCATTGAAGTTTACTTATGACATCGGCCAATACGCTGCGTGCAACATTAATGTGCCTGTGCCCACGAGTGTGTTGGTATATATATATATATATATATATATATAGATATATATATA
>NC_068983.1:160756072-160757730 GCF_001194135.2 Octopus bimaculoides
ATATATATATATATATACAAATTATATACGAAGTTTGAAAGTCTTTCCGTACCAAAAACACTACATAAAACATAAATGAAAACTGGCGCCCCCGTTTTAAAATAGATCCCAAATTAAAAGGGTAAAGGTTTATCAATATATTAATTTATTAATAAATCAACAATTAATAATTTTTACCAAGCCCTTCGGTATGTAAACACCATTATCGGTGGAGAACTTATTTAAAAGTTCATATACATTTATAAACATAATTAAGGGATCAGCAAACATTTGCTTCACCATATACCGAAGTTCATATATTGTGTGTATATATATATATATAGATAGATAGATAGATACGTTTATATATTTGTTTTGCAAGATTCGTGATGTGAAAGCGTGTGCTGAAACAGATATTGTTATACTTAGGGATGGTCATCGTTTGGCAATTATAGTGAGTGTGTTTAATTAGTAAATGACCATCCCCTAATATAAGAATGTAAATATATATGTATGTATAAATGTGTACGTGTGTATATATATGCATATGCATACACGTATGTGCATATGTGTGTAAATGAATTCCTCTTTTTTTTTTCTACTCTAAGCACAAGGCCCGAAATTTGGGGGAAGGGGGCCAGTCGATTAGATTGATCCCCAGTACGCAACTGGTTTTTAATTTATCGACCCCCGAAAGGATGAAAGACAAAGTCGACCCCGGCGGAATTTGAACTCAGAACGTAAAGACAAACGAAATTTTGCCCGGCGTGCTAATGCTTCTGCCAGCTCGCCGCCTTAAATGTGTGAATATATTATATATGCATATGTATATACGTGTGTATGTATGAGTGTGTGTGTGTGTGTGTGTGTGTGTGTGTGTGTGTACACACACATACACACATGCGAGAGAGGTGGGGAGAAAGAAAGAAACGAAAAGAGAGTATAGGCTGATAACTTCGGTAATAAGTAGGTAAAGATACAGACAGATTGGTAGACAGGATTATAGTTTGACAGGCAGTTAAATAGATAGGCATCTGTGTTGGGGAGTAAATGGGAACTTATAGGAATATAAATTTGCATATGGGTAAGGAAGTGAGTAACATAGGTGCGATCGCTTGCAAATTCAGGTTGGGCTGTTTAGCCATATGGTGCACGCACACACGCACACACGCACACACGCACACACACACACACACACATACACGCTCGCGCACGGATAGACACAAGCAAACATACATATGCACGCATATACACACACACACACACCTGCACACGCACACTCACGCACACATTCCTGTGTGTACACACACACATGCACACATACATGCATACATACACGCATACATACATGCACATACACTCTCTCTTTTCGTTTCTCTTTCCGTTTCTCTTTCTGTCTCCCCCCTCTCTCTCTCTCTCTCTCTCTCTCTCTCTCTCTCCCCTCTGTCTCTTTCACACACACACACACACAATACATTCACACACACATACACTTACACACATACACTCACACACACACACCGGAAGATCGTGGTTTTGATTCTTGGGCCGTGAGATGCGATGTGCTCTTGAGTAAAACATTTCATTTCACTTTGGTTCGGTCTGCTCAGCTGTAACTGAATAACGTATACGATGGACTGGCGTCCTGTCCAGGAGGAGTATTGTAATTTCAACCACTT
>NC_068983.1:160760017-160761377 GCF_001194135.2 Octopus bimaculoides
CCTTTAGATGTGTGAAAAGGCGGAGCAGTGTGGTGGAAGGAAGTGGTGTATCAATTACTGTATTAATTATCATTACAATTAGTTGAAAGGTTAGCAGGTTCATGGGCACTTCGCCCCAATGCACCTCTTACTTGAAGCATTAAATTCTTTACATTCTGCTCTCTCTCTCTCTCTCTCTCTCTCTCTCTCACACACACACACACACACACACACAACACACACACATGCAAGTACACACGCACGCACGTACACACACACCATTGTGTTGACATACAGCACATGTAGCTACAGGATTTTTTTCTCACTGTTATTATTGCTGTTGTCAGTTGCTGTATGTAGAGTAAGCCACGGTTTCTTTAAAGTAAACCATGATTCATTTTGTTTTCTTTTGATTACAATTGACTTCAAATGATCAAAGAATGCAATATTCTATATAAAATAGACAATAAAGATTGTATACTGCATCTTTCATAAATTCTGTTTACTTTCATATGCTAATAGACAGACAGATCGATCAATCGATCGATAGACAGACAAACATATAGACAGATAGATAGATATTTAAGTGTGTAGGTAGATAAGTAATTAACTAGATAGGTAAGCAGGTTGATAGGATGCATAACAATTTTCGTCATAAGCACTCCGTCAATAGACGATGATGATTGCCCAAATACAAAGTCGCAATTCTTATCAGAAGTGAATCGCACCGCTTCGCTAGATTCTACCCTCAGCTGCTGTGACTTACTTTTGGATATTGATATACAATCTCTTCACATTATGTTTAGTTACATCCTTGTATCTCAGTCGGGACCCTACAATGATTTTTCTTGCCACTACACAACTATAAATGAAGTATTAGAGTTGTGACTGAGTTTCCTCCAAACCAGCGGAGATTTCGAGACATTAGTATCTTTTCCGGTCTCGAGAACAAGGCATAGGGTTACTCACTGGTACAAGATACAGTGAATTTTGGTACGCTTATAAGTATAATTTCTAAGATGATTCCAGAATGAGTCAAAATTGAAAATGTAAGAATTAGCGTTCATGACAATTCCGGCAAGTAGGAAAATGTTCTTTATTTTGCTTTCTGTTTTCTCATGTAGCTCATAATATAATGAAAATCTGAAATGCATAATGTGTTACCCTCTAGCACACCGATTTTGAACCGGGGTTCCCCAGAAACCTAGGGTTCTGCAAAAGATTCCTAGGGGTTCCGTGAGAAAGAGTAAGATAAGCTAATGCTAATTTCAGAATCGTAATATTATTATTCATGCACAATATATTGGTTATTGTAATATTGTAATATAGACATCATCCTATCTAACCTTTTATGTTATCAAAAATATATAACAACCATATA
>NC_068983.1:160762232-160763980 GCF_001194135.2 Octopus bimaculoides
CGAGTGACTGAGCAATCCACAGACACGTGTACCCTTAACGTAGTTCTCAGGGAGATTCAGCGTGACACAGAGTGTAACAAGACCGGCCCTTTGAAATACAGGTACTACTCAATTTTGCCAGCTGAGTGGACTGGAGCAACGGGAAATAAAGTGTTTTGCCCAAGGATACAACGCGTCGCCGGGAATTGAACTCACGATCGTGAGCCGAATGCCCTAACCACTAAGCCACGCGCCTATATATATATGTGTGTATATGTGTGTGTGTGTGTATGTATATATATATATATATATATGTGTGTGTGTGTGTGTGTGTGTGTGTGTGTATACACACAGACACACAGACACACACGCGCGCATATATGATATTTACCGCGTGAACTACGATGAAAATATATGAGAAAGATATGGCATATAATTTGTGTGTGTGTGTGTGTGCAGGGGTTCCTTGAGACATGTAATTTATTTTAAGGGTTACGCAAGGGTAAAATGTTGAGAAGCACTGCTCTAGCACATAAGCACTCCAGAAAACTATTATTTGCCGATACCTTCAGATTTGCCGATACCTTCAGATCATTTTTGTTTTTGTTTTTATCTATTTACGGTATATTACTGACACTTATGATATGTTTACCACAATGGCTAATACTATAATTGCTCAGCATACTTCACACTCCCCTTCGACCGTACGCTTATTTTGCCAGTTTTCATCTCAATCCAGATGCTGAGCTGGTGTTCTGAGATCTAGTTTGTGTATGAGCACACTGTCAGAACGGATTGCACTGTTCAGATGGATTAAAGTGGTTAACCTCTACCTGTGCTTGCTTTCATTAACGACATGTTTAGCGTACGTCACTTTGATCCAGTATTGAACTTAGCTGATGAAGGTCTTCAATCAACCTGTTTTTAATTTTCAAACTGCGGTTGTACTCTCGGAGAATTCTGCAAGCTTTGCAGGTCTACTGCACTAAAAGAGACAAGACTATTGTCATCAACAAACAATAATCTTCTCCCTAACATGTGTAGTCTTGTTCTTAGCTTCGAACAGAAAATAACTGACAAAGTTAACTTGGATTTAAGTCATTCGGGTAGATGATGTACTGACTAAAATACGGTAAAGAAAACAAAACTGACATCCACTGCTACATCTAATTGTACTGGTCGGGAATATATCTACGTGACCTGAGCTCTCATGCCCGTATTGAAGAACTTCTGATTAACCACAGTTAGAAATATATAACTAGTTTAGTTAGAAATATTTCTAACTAAACAGTCCGATGAACGGGAACATGAAACTCCGAGTAACAGTTTTTAGTTATATTTCTGCTGCTTTTAAATAAAGCATATTACTCTACCTCTGGTATTTGAATACTCTTTTCCCCCCTTGTTGCACATTTATGTGTTTACTCCGGTATTACCTTTATTCTTCGAAACGCCGGAGTTTTAATGGTGGCAGCTGATGAAGGGGATGTTTCTATGTGGCCTGCTTGTTTGTTGCACCTTGTTTGCCATTTTGTCCTTGTTCTTTTGCCACGTCATGTACCCAGTTATGTATCTATATGTACATGTAGATGAACGTATATACATACATGTACATATATATGCATATACTCATATATTGTTTGTATCACGACAGAACGCACGCGTTACCTTTATACAGTAAGTTTTAATTATTTTTCTAATGCGACTCTCTCTATTTCTATCTCCCCCTCTCATTCTTCCCTCTACTGTTCTTCGCCTCTACCTGTCAC
>NC_068983.1:160765348-160766539 GCF_001194135.2 Octopus bimaculoides
TATAGAGCGAAAACACCTAAAGCTCTCCGAGGCTCCGACAAGGGATGGTGGCGAACCCTGCTGTACTCTTTCACCACAACTTTCTCTCACTCTTACTTCCTGTTTCTGTTGTGCCTGCAATTCAAAGGGTCAGCCTTGTCACTCTGTGTCACGCTGAATATCCCCGAGAACTACGTTAAGGGTACACATGTCTGTGGAGTGCTCAGCCACTTGCACGCTAATTTCACGAGCAGGCTGTTCCGTTGATCGGATCAACTGGAACACTCGACGTCGTAATCGACGGACTGCCAACAATATTTTCGATACCTTTACTACAGGTATAAACGACGGCATGCTGAAAAGTTCATGGCTTTAAGAGTGTCGCGAAAGGCCTGACTAGAGTGCCAACCTTCTGAGGTCTTTTACGGGGCTTAGATAAGCCCTAAGGACTGTTATAATAAGTGTGTGAATCTGAGGGAATATGTTAAATAAAATCATAATTAACAGATCCTTCTGTATTTTCCTTTGGATCTTGTTCAAAACGGGGGCACCAGTATTTTCTTAACGAAACACTAACGAAACACTTTGAAACTTGGGACACTGGTAGAATGTGTCATACACCGTTACAGCGCTAACTGTTTTCAACTGAATAGACGTCAGTGATTAGTAGAGATTATTGAAATAAGACAATTTTTTACATGAAATAAATTCGAATACAAAAATTTTTTTCTGTTCTATAACACAAAATAGATAAGTATACGAAGTTTGAAAGTCTTTCGGTACCAAAAACACTACATAAAACATAAATGAAAACTGGTGTCCCCGTTTTGAACAAGATCCTTTCCTTTACCCGAGGCCAAGAACTTTTCAGCACCACCTGCATTGTAGAGGAGCTTTAAAATCTGAGCTTGCTCTTACTTAGTTGGACTCTTTGCCAAAGCTGGTGAGTTCCATCCGCCGTAAGCCTAAATTTTATCATACTACAATCAACTGCTCCCTTTCTTTGTCAATTTAAATGGCTCCACTGCTGGCCACATAACTAAGTTACTCAAGATAACTAAATGCTGGGGGTTTGGTTATAAGAAGCTGTTTGAAAGACATGTCATGAGGAGCACATTTTAGGTGGTGAGAAATTGTTCCCACTTAAACCCCTCAGTTGGACGACCTAATTTATATATATATATATATATATATATATATATATATATATAT
>NC_068983.1:160767085-160770245 GCF_001194135.2 Octopus bimaculoides
TATATATAATATGTATATAATATTATAATATTATTATGTATATATATATATATATACACGTCCCTAAATACTCCATATATAAATGTGTGTGTGTGTGTATTTATATATACTCACACACACACACACACACACATGCACACTTATATGTACGTACTTACGTACACACACTGCACAAACACACATATCTATCTATCTATATATATATATATTATATATATATAAAACCATGTATGCATATACATATTATATACGTACACACACACACGCACATATATACATACATACCCATGTATGCTTATACATATTATATACATATATACATATATATATGTGTGTATATGCACACACACACACATACACACACACACACACACAACATACATACACACATACCCATAAATATACACCGCAAATTTAATAGTCACCTACCCTCACAACTCTTCCTTCCCGTATATCCACTCTCTTACTCTCACTCTGTCACTCACTCACTCACTCACTCTCTTTCTCTTTCTCACTTAGCCTATCTCTCTCGTTCTCTCCTCCAACTACACAAAGTTACATAGCCACACATATCGTATAGAGTATTATAGAGCAGTTAGTCTCCACCTGCTTTGATTGAGCCACAATTAAATCTCCTTATAGATAAGACACTGATATTCCGACATTAATTTAGTTGTCTGACCTCGGTCATTCAAGAGCTTATGGAGACATTCAGACTGTAATGTTTCGTCTTCGTATTTACCGTTATTAGCTTGTTTACGTAGTCAATGAATAAAAGAAGTAGCCGACGCCGTTAATGTCGGTGTGGATGTGTGTGGTAGTGGAAGTATTGATAGTGTTGTAGCTGTTGCTATTATTATTGGTGGTGGTGGTGTTGGTGGTGGTGAAGGATTTGATGGTGATACTGTCGTGGTGGCGGAGGTGGTTGTGTTTGTTGCAGTTGTTGGTTAGCTCTAGGTCAAATCTGTCTTTTGGCGGGTAGTTACGGCTGCATTCATTAGTCAATGTTTCCTTTTTGCCCCCACCATTTTTTTTTAAATTCGAGACAGTAGAGTGTGATTTGGAGGAGATTTGGCTGCTATTTCTGGCATATTGAGCGACAACGTAGAAGCAAGGCAAAGTGGCGGCTAAGAGCGTAAGTGGTGGTGGGAGAGGGGTCAATATGCCCCGAGTGATACTTTACTGGAAGTAGCACTTTTGGGTCTACTGTATAAGCTTGGGTTTGTCGTATAGGCTTTGGGGGTCCAGTAAAAAATCGAGAGCTGCTCCGGGTGACAAACGTTCGAGCTCAGTGGTTTGCAACCGGGGTCCTAGATTTTGCTGAAATGTATCTGCAACAAATTAGTTATATTTTTACAATACACAAAATATTTCAATGATTTTTTAAAAAATACAATTCCTAATAATATTTTATTATAAAAATGTTTTTTTTTTTTAATATCGAATGGCTAGGAGGTTCAATCCGATTGAAATAGGAATCAAAGAGGTCTACTGGTAAAAAAAAAAAATTGTTGAGAAACACTGCTGGTGGGGGCCTATATGTAGTCATTCGTCATTCGATCTGCTAGTTGTCACTCCGTTGCTTACGACAGAGTGTGCCAGTTGATTCGATCAACGGAACAGCCTGCTCGTGAAATTAACGTGAAAGTGGCTGAGCACTCCACAGACACGTGTACCCTTAACGTAGTTCTCGGGGATATTCAGCGTGACACTGTGACAAGGCTGACCCTTTGAATTACAGGCACAACAGAAACAGGAAGTAAGAGTGAGAGAAAGTTGTGGTGAAAGGGTACAGCAGGGTTTGCCACCATCTCACAACGCCCGGTCTGGGAATCGAAACCGCAACCCTATGACAGCGAGTCCGCTCCCCTAACCACTGGGCCATTGCGCCTCCACCGATCTGCTAGTAATAGCAAGTAAGTGTCTTACCAACTATATTCCAACTCATTAGAAAAGGTCATACCAGATAATGATTTCAAATTTTGCCACAAGGACAGCAATTTTGGAGGACGGATGAGTCGATTACATCGACCCCAGTGTTTAGCTGGAACTTAGTTTATCAACCCCGAAATGATGAAAGGTAAAGTCGACCTCGGCGAAATTTGAACTCAAAACATACCAACGGGCGAAATACCGCTAAGCATTCGTCCAGCGCGCTAACGATTCTGCCAGCTCGCCGCTTTGGCCATACCAGATAATGTCTGTAGACCTGTAGTCTCGACACTTAAAAAGGAGGTAGGATGGTCACGGCTGGAAGACCTTAACTCATAGATCAGCTCCCCCGGAGGGGTCCTGGGGCTAAGCAACGACTAAAGCACTCACGAAGCGGCTTTAACTTTATGGTTGTTGTTGTTTAGTCCTAGGTATACTCAGTCAGAACAGACCTTCGATAAAAGGTATTCCAACCATTACCATTCCTCTACATGTTCTTTCTTAAAAACATCTGGGTATGGCATGAATGAGATTTAGCTGCTGTTTTAGCAGATCAAGCAACTGTATAAAGCAGTGCTTGTCATTTTTTTTTTGTTAGATATCCGCCTATATTTTACAAACAATTTTTTTTAACATCCCACCACCACCACCGCCACCTTGCTGCAAAAATGATGACGAAGCGTGGGCGGGAGTTATCGTTTTTAATGTATCCCACATGCTACCATTTTTTAATGTACATACAGGTAATAGCAGGTCAGAGTCATTAAGTTCCAGGTATTGGTTTGAGGTGGAGTGGGAGACTACTTTATGTCATTTCAATTTGCCATAAAGGCAGTACACAGAGAGTAGCTACGGGCTGGACAAAAACATTAATGAGATGAAATGGATGATAAATATGATGGTATAATGAGAGAAGGCAAAAGCCGCCCGCCGAACTTAGCTTCTCTATAGGGCTTTCCTATAAGGTGTTATCCATCCCTGATTGGAACTCTCCCGTATGACATGTACGCATGCTCAGTGACTTGCTTTAACAGTTGCAATCAGCTGAATGCACATTGCCAGTGACATTTGACATAATTACCCACACTCTGTGGTCAGGATTCTTTTTTTTTGGTTTGATGTCGGTATCGAAGGGATTACCAGACACCGGACAATACAGTGAGAGCAGCTTTCACTTACATCGTGGTATTCGATGCTGTGTACGTGTCTGTCGTGGTAAAATATGCCA
>NC_068983.1:160770424-160774632 GCF_001194135.2 Octopus bimaculoides
AATACTTCACCGAGAGGAGATATAAGCTTCTGCTTATTCCTGTCTGAAGTATCGTCCGATGAATTTACTTTGTTGACATTCTTCATTGACAGAATTTTTATACCTTTCAACCTTTCAGTCAAGTCCGCCTTTCTTCCAGTAACATACTGTCCATATAATCTTAAATATTTCTTTAACTCAGGCACAGTAAGTACTTCGATAGCTGAATCATCAAGCTGCTTTATATCCATGATAAGACGTAAAACAATAACAATGGCGTGGGTTAGCCTCCGGAAGTTTAATTATCTACAAGGAGCGCCGCCTAGCCAAGGGAGATAACCTACTTATAGGAAAGCCCTATAACACTGTTCTTTTTAAAATTGAGGCTATCTATGAACCTCGTACATAAAAAGTCATAAATTAAGGCATTTGCCTCTTACGATTTTTCATTACACAATATGAGGCACTCGTCCTCTTAGGTTGTTTCGCCCGTTATAGCCTTCGCTTCTCTCAAGCAAAACGATGGGTCTGGGTCGGGCCACTTTGCATTGCCACACCACAACCCTCCTGTAAGTGAATATTACAAGAAGAGGTGGTTGTTAGCACTCCGTTGCTTATGACGTCGAGGGTTCCAGATGATCCGATCAACGGAACAGCCTGCTCGTGAAATTAAGGTGCAATTGGCTGAGCACTCCACAGACACGTGTACCCTTAACGTAGTTCTCGGGGACATTCAGTGGGACACAGTGTGACAAGGCTGACCCTTTGAATTACAGGCACAACAGAAACAGGAAGTAAGAGTGAGAGAAAGTTGTGGTGAAAGGGTACAGCAGGATTTGCCACCATCCCCTGCCGGAGCCTCGTGGAGCTTTAAGTGTTTTCGCTCAATAAACACTCACCACGCCCAGTCTGGGAATCGAAACCGCGATCCTATGACCGCGAGTCCGCTGCCCTAACCACTGGGTCATTGCGCCTCCACACAAGAAGAGGTGGTATACATTCGACTTTGAGCATACCTAAACAAGTGTACCTCTCCTCTACTGACTATATTTCCTCATACCTTTGAGATCACGATTATATCAGAATTTAATGCGAAAAAAGAAAGTGTGAACGCGCACACATACATATTAACACACATTACATAATGTTTTCAAAACTTTAAATTTCGTTATGTCGATATATATATGTGATGTGTGTCTGTGTGTATGTAAGCAACTCCATCTTTGGACTTTTTCACTTTAAATTCCGATACTATCGGAGTTTACATCATCTGAAAGGTTCTGGGATCAATCCCACTGCGTGGTACCTTCGGCAAGCGTCTTCTACTATAGCTTCGGGTCGACCAAAGCCTTGTGAGTGGATTTGGTAGACGGAAACTGAAAGACCGTCATGTGAGTGTGTGTGTATTGTGTGTGTGTGTGTGTGTGTTTGTGTGTGTGTGTGTGTGTGTGTGTGTGTGTGTGTGTGTGTGTGTGTGTGTGTGTGTGTGTGTGTGTGTGTGTGTGTGTGTGTGAGCGTTTGTTCTCCACTACCGCTTGAGAACTGGTGTTGGTTTGTTTACACCCCATAATATTAGCGGTTCGGCAAAAAGACCAATTGTCTAAGTACCCAATTGAAAAATAAATAAATATATAAGTACTGGGTCTATTAATTCAACAAAAATTCCTCAAGGTAGTGCACCAGCATGGTCGCAGTCAAATGACTGAAATGAGCAAATGATAAAAGATGAAAGATTTTTCTAAAAGTTATGAGGAAACAAAGTCGGAATGATGGCACAATTGTGAAGCTATACCCGGTTTTGTTTATCTACTTATTCATATTTCTCAGTCTATTATTATTGTCCGTGTTAAAGAAGCGAACTGGTTGAATTGTTAACACGCCGGACTCAATGTTTAGCGGCATTTCGTCCGGCTTTACATTAAAAGTTCAAATTCCGCCGAGGTCGACTTTGCTTTTCATTCTTTCGAGGTCGATGAAATGAGTTCCAATCAGGCACTAGGATCAATATAATCGACTTATACTCTCCCCAGAAATTCTTGCCCTTGTGCCAAAATTCGAAAGCATAACGTGGCTAGCTGGCAAAATCGCTAGAACGCCGAGCAAAATGTTTAGAATTATGTTAACAAACAAAATTAAAATGAATACATCTCCTGCTTCTTGCATCTAGGGAGTATTATCTTAATTAATTAACTGTACTTTGAACCACTTCATATCCTAACTGTAATACTGAGAGTCCTCATCAGCCAATTTCCCCATTGTTACATGTACCATCTAGTCGGAATCGTTCTCCATTAACTTCTCACCTCACAGAAAGTCCTGTCGTCCATCGGAACAGTCAGCGTGTGCCCAGTCTTTACAGATCATGCAGTGCACCCATTCTTCACTTGGAAGGGAGTTGGAAAACCAATCTGAGCAGACAAGACATTTCCAATCAGCGACTTGCTTGCTGTGATGCTGCTTCTCTTTGCCTTTACCTGTTTTAGTTGACTTTCCCTTCCCCTTTGTTGCCTTTTCTGTACCAGTTGCCTTTTTTGGTTTGGATCTGTACCAGTTGTCTTCTTTGGTTTGGATCTACTATGCGCTGTTTTACGGCAACAATAACCCGTAATGATTTCTTTTCATCCACAACTTTTCTGGCGTCTCTTTCCATGACATCAGGAGGGGTATCCCCCCCCCCTTGTAGTTTTCCTTTGGAAATTTCTAGGCATGGCGTGTTAAACTGAAATAGAAGGGGTAAGTTGTTACATGCCTAGTGTTAATGTGTTAACGTCCCCGTAACTTAGCGATTCAACAAAAGGGGCCAATAGAATAAGTAAGAAATGTCCTGGGGTTGATTTGTTCGACTAAAACTCCTCCTCCGTGAGAAATTTGGCAAGTTAAAATAAATGTGCATTCGGGCCCCGAGAAGTGGTGTCCTTTTAAAATCCAAGGCCTTTTGAGGTTTTCGAGCGTAATCAAGCATTTAGCGACGGGCTTCAACCTTAGTTCTCCGGGTCCCAGACCAGTGTACTGATTGAACTCCACCTTCATGCCAGGGACACACATGCTAGTTTCTTGATCAACATGACAGTCTGCCTTTAGAACAAAAGAGTTGATGTAGGAATAACTAAAGTTGCAAAGATCAACTTCTGATTAACCGAATGATACTTGAAAACTGAAACCATTACAGCTTGGATAGATTACCATTCGATAGTGCCCTCACCTCTGAAACGTAAAAAGTCAAGACTTGTACAAAATATCACCAAATATTAACAATTTTGTTTGCCATAGTACGGGCATGTGTTACACAAAATGGTACCTCAATCATAATGTAGGTATAGGTATATCTGGCAGTATTAAGATTAACCAAGGTATATCGCAAAGAGACTCATTGTTCCCATTGCTTTATGCTTAGCACTCATACCTCTGCCACGTGAATTGAACCGTACACAATATGGATACAGAGTTTCGATAGCTCTCCATATGCAAAAAAGAGGGTGGTAGAGGCCTCTTCTATCTAAAATTATTCTGCAGGACAACCACAATAGGACTTAATTCATATATCCAGAATAACTACGACAGAATGATACAGCTAGTAAATCAACAGGAAGGGAACAAAAAGTTACATTCTGTCATTAAAAAGTTGTATAAAAGAGAACTAAACTTTAATGTTTAAGATAATGCCAAAGCTGCTGTATCACCAGAAGCAGTAAAACACGACAAACAAAAGACTGAGAAAGAAGACCTGAAAAAGCTTATGATAAGAGAAGCAAATGACAAGAGAGACCGCTCCATGGTCAGTATCTCCAACGAACAAGGGCAGCAGTTATAGATAAAGAAGAATACATCAGTGATTGTGCCGTTCCGGTCTAAAGGTAGCTACTGAAATATTTATACTGGCAGCTCACGATAAATTTCTACTCACAGAAAACTACCAAGCAAGCGTTCTCCACAATGGAGCTGACCCAAATTGCAGCCTCTGTGATAACAGTATTGAAACCACCGACAACATTGTGGTTAGCTGCACAATAGTCGCAATAACCGAGTACAAAAGCAGACATGACAGAATAGGACGGAACCCACGTTAGAACATCTGTCGTCAAGACATTCCTCTTCCTAAAAACTGGCATGAACATCATCCGAAAAAACTTATTCTTGTAGATGCACACCTATCACTCACACACACACACACATACAATCACATACACACATATATATATTTATATATATATATATATATATATATATAT
>NC_068983.1:160775363-160776765 GCF_001194135.2 Octopus bimaculoides
ATATATATACTTCAGAGATGTTGCACACCTAATTTTCACTAATATTATCTCTATAGATAGATGTACAATAAATCGACAATATCTATTCTATATCTAAGACAGTGATCTAGCAGAATCGCTAGCACAACGGGTGAAATGATTAGTACGTCGAGCGAAATGGGTAACATTTCGGGTGAAATGCGTAGCGGTATTTTGTCCATTTTTACGCTCTGAGTTCAAATTCCGCCGAGGTTGATTTTACCTTTCATTCTTTCGGGTACAATAAAATAAGTACCAGTTGAACACTGGGGTCGATGTAATCGACTTACCTTCTTCATCGAAACTACTGAACTTGTACGAAAATTTGAAACCCATTTTTATTGCATAATTACGTCAATACTACATTTCAATTTGCGAGCAACAAATGCATGGATTCTACAGCGGAAATACTACTGACAGTGCCATCTTGGTTGAGATGTGGTAGGTTAGAAGATTCTGCAAAGTTCCATAAGATCTTCTTTGCGATAGACCAGAATGTTCTTACGCCTAATTATGAAGGCAAGAGAGCTTGCAGGATGTGATGCCAAGTGGAATTATTTATGGTCAGGCTGGTTGTCTCTCAAGTGTTGTGACAGCAGCTAAGAGGTGTGAGGTGTATTGCATTGATTAAGTAGCAGAAGGTGGCGAGCGAGACAAGATATTTAGCGCTATTTCTTCCGGTTTAACATCCCGAGTTCAAAACAAGTACAAGTTGAGTACTTGGGTCGATGTAACTGAAACTGACTGACCCCTTTCCCTAAAATCTCGAGTCTTGTGGCTATAGTAGAAAGAACTGAATATGCAATGGTCAGGAAATCTAAATTAGGGAAGATAGGGTAATTGCTGTGTAAAAGCTGGATTTAGAAGAGACAACTCGAGAAAGTTTGGAGTGACTATTGCAGGTTAAGATATGGGTAGGCGACTATTGTACGGTATAGGTTTTTGAATATCAACAGCACTGATCACAAACATTAGAAATGGCTAAAAAACTGTAATATTAATTGTTTCTAAACCTACGAACATCTCTAGTCTAGTTAAATGTGCAACGAGAGTGATGTTTCCCATTGAAACAACTGATTTTCATATTATTACGTCATGCCAAAAGCAATTCTAATAAAAAGTAAATCATAAAACAATTTACCCAGCTGAACCTAATAAGGATTTAATAAGGAACTTAATAACATTTAAGCTCAGAGTAATATAAAAAGTATTATAAATTTATGCAGACTAACTAAATTAAAAACAACCCGAAGCATGTATTTCAAAATACCTTACTACCTACTTACATTCATACATACATACATATAAAAATGTATATATAAATATATGCTTATTTGAATGTATACCTATATATGTATGTAAGTATGTATATATATATATATAT
>NC_068983.1:160777544-160779172 GCF_001194135.2 Octopus bimaculoides
TATATATATATATATATATATATGTATGCATGTATGTATACTAGTATATGATGCGTTGTTTTATGGGCAAAAGGAGTAGTATTTAGCTTCATTAAAATATAAACATATATTTCGGGAAGAAATGGGTAGAAGATGGATAAAATAATTCGTAAATAGATGAAACATTGAACAGAACGAAATACTTATTACTTTAAATTTTCTTATTGCTATATACAAAATTTTATACAACATTCCCTAAGCAGGAAAATTCGAGTCAGTCAATGCCTGTGTAAGCAAATATTTTCGTAAATTTTATATTTTCCTAGGTAGGATGCTTGTGACATCCTTAGCACAGTAAAAGTACGAGGAATACCCTATCTTGTCCGAGGGCAACATACACCTGACCACGAGTGAACACTGTATTAAGGAGATAAACGCCACATTTCAGGAAGCTTTGATTTTGACTGTTTGCTTACTGACATAACGATTACAGGTATGACAGGGAATGAACTCAGTCCAAAAGACAATGGAAAATTTATATCGGATGTTTGTATGTTGATATGGTAAATCATTACGTCCTGCGTCAACACCAATAGTATTACTTGATTTTATGGAAATGTTGGTTGCAGATTTCTTGCAAATAGCTGTAAGAAATTAATCACTCAAAACTCTTTCTGAAACGATGGAAGGGGAGGAAAAGAGGTGAGCAGACAGCTTGGGAATCTGGATTGTTTGTGTATAGGGGCGAAGGAAAGAAGGAAGAAAAATGAGAGAAGGAAACAAAGGAAGGAAACAAAGAGAGAAAGAGAAAGAGAGTGATATAGATAATACAGAATGATAAAGCGAGGCTGACAGAAAGAAAGAGAGAACGAAATAAAGAATGTAATACAGGGAGAGAGAGGGGGGGAGAGAAAAATGAATGGAAAAGAGAAGAAAAGTAGAAAGAAAGGAAACCAAAAGAAGAGTTTAAGAAGAAAAGAAGACTATAAGAAAAAGAGATAGAAAAAGAAAAAAACAAGGAAAGAAAAAGAAGGGAAAGAAAAGAAAGACTGCAAAAAAGAAAAGCACTGTCCTAAGAACTGGCTGTATTCTATCTCTCTCTTCTATTTTTTTCTCTTGTCAAAGAAAATATTTCTCCAACGTTTGCTATTTTACCCTCGTTCTGGTCTAACGACCCTCCATGTTTGTCTTCGTTCGGTTTCTTTGTATGTCTCCACTGTCCTGTTTTCGTTACCAACTTTGACCCTCCCTAAATCCCAAATTTCATTTTGACTTTTGTGGGAGCAACTGTCTTCGAAGACTCATATTGTCGTTCAATGCTCGAAATAAGGAGTAAATAAACAGTCAACAACTGATGAAGGGTTGTTCTTTATGTTACTTGTCCTGTTTTCCATTTGTTTCTCTCGTTATTTTGGTATTGAACTCACTTGTTTTCGTATTTCATGTTGTTTACTATTGGTGACGTCCGGTACCAGTCTATCCATGTGTGTGAGTGTCTGTGTGTATGCATGTATATATATATATTATATGCATACACGCATATATATATGCATATACATATACATACATATATATACATAAATATATATACATACATACATGTATATATATATATATATATATATATATATATATATATATATATATAT
>NC_068983.1:160780059-160783268 GCF_001194135.2 Octopus bimaculoides
TTATTATTATTATTATTATTATTATTATTATTATTATTATTATTATTATTATTATTATTATTATTGTTGTTGTTGTTGTTGTTGTTGTTGTTGTTGTTGTTAAACTTGGTACTTATTGAATTAGTTTCTCTTGCCGAACCACTAAGTTACGGGAACATAAACACACCATCGCCGGTTGTCAAGTGGCGGGAGATGGAACACAAACACACACACACGGATGGGTGGACATCTTTCAGATACCGTCAACTAAATCCACACTCAAGGCTTTAGTCGACCCGAGGTTATATTAGAAGACACTTGTCTAAGTGCCTCACAGTGAGATCGAACACGGAATCATGTGATTGGGAAGTAAGTTTCTTACCACTCAGCCACATCAGTGCCTATATATACATGCATACATATATACATGTGTATATACATGTGTATATACATACATATGCACATGCATAAATCTGCACACTCACACATATATGAACATACACACACACACATATATGTATATACATATATGTATGCACGCCAACATATTCTATTTCAGAGTGACTAAATATTATTCACCACCTTAGTCCAAATCGTAAAGAAAATGAATGAATTTAATTTGATCTGTCGACTTATGCACTAATTCATTCTTGTGAATTTTTTCAACGCAGACCAGTCTGATACAACAGGAATAACTTCTGACGTCAAAAGCTTTTTGCTTTCGTGAAAACGCAGCGAGTTCAGTTATAATTAATTCATGCCTGAATGAAAACGTCCCACTTTTTTTCACATCCTACACATTTTTTGTGTTATTTTCCAAACCAACCAAACAAAAAAGGGATCAATAACAAAGCAACAGAATACACATGGTTCAATATGATTCCACAGTTGCAAAGAGGGCTATTCGCCATTTCAATTTGGGGTTTCTAGTTGGCCAAATCACCGAGTCCATTAAGCCATTTCTATCCATTCTTTATAGACTCCGATCGCTTCGACAAATTTTCTGTCGGTTTCATTTTCATGACTATCATTGGTAGTACAGTTAACAATCCTACATTTCGCAACTCTGTTTTGGTAGATCTTTTATATTCTTCGTATTTTCTGATCCCAATCTAATGAACTTTATCATCAAACATAGCTTTTTTGTTTTCAATTTTGCTGACAATTTCTGTCTTGGTTTCAAATGGAACAAAGGTCAGTCACCACGTAAGACTATTAATGTTTAAAGAACGCAATTTCAAACACTATTAGTCATTCCTTTCTTTTCAATTCGTTGGTTTATACAATCGATATAAACAAGCAATAGACCGAATGAATGAAACTGTGGTTTCGTTTCGAGTAATATGAAGCATTTTACATATAATTAATTAAATATATAGGACCCTATATACTTTTAACTTAGAGGTGTATTGTGTACTTTAATAATACGTACATACATATTTACATACTTATATACATACGTATAGATACATATATACGTACATGAATACAGTTAGACTGATCTACAAACACACAAATAAATAAGCAGACAGATTGATACGTATACACACACACAACTTAATATAAAGAGCTAGGTGCAATGTAATGCCACAAAGAAAAAATACAATCGATACTGAACGTGACTAAGGGTGGTCAAGACACATACGTTATTAGAAATAAGTTAAAATGCTCTTAACGCTGTAAGAAAAACACTTAAATGTATAAATATATGCTGACAGAGGCTGCAATCGCCCCAAACACCCACTCGAGGATTCCTTAGATTGAACGTCCAGTTTCGGCTATTTCCGTAGCCTTCACCAGTAAGGACTGCACATTCGGCAGATTTCAGGCCAATCTTGACACCCTTAGTTATGTTCAGCAGTGACGGTTGTATTTTTCCTTTATGGTATCACATTGCGCTAGCTGTTTATATTAATTATTGTATACACATCATATATATATATATATATATATATCCTTTACGTTCATGTACGGGAAACATTTCTGAGTACGTGTATAAAAGCTCCTGATTTATTATGCCGTCTACAACCTAATGATACCAACTCGCAATAGAAGTTTTATGGGGTTGTACCGAGCCGCGCCGATATAATATGGGATTAACATAGTAATAATAATAATAATCCATGGATGGTGTTTATAAATATTTTAATGCATCGTTACACGCGTTTTCACAAATCATGTTTCTTACGATCATAGTCCGTATTCCTGGGATGATTACAATACAGTCCATAGTATCCTTGGACATTGTGTGGATCATATTCATGTGTTCATTTCCATGGATACTACGGGCAGTACAGTAACCATTCCAGGAATACGGACTATGATCGTAAGAAACATGCAATCTGAGGAAACGTGCGTAGCGATGCATTAAAATATCTATAAATTCCATCCATGGATTATTACTATTACTGTGTGTGTGTGTGTGTGTATGTGTGTGTGTGTGTGTGTGTGTGTGTGTGTGTGTGTGTGTGTGTGTGTGTGTGTGTGTGTGTGTGTGTGTGTGTGTGTGTGTGCGTGTATGTATGTATGTATGTATGTATGTATAAAGTAAGAGGAGGGATATAATATCCAAGCAGATACCGAATTTCCCTGAGTAAAATGCCAAGGCCGGTTCCTTCAGATGATGCGTTTTTGGTAAACTTCTTTTCGCTCCCAACCGATGTTACAGTTTATTTCCTGGCTACATAGAGTGTAAAATACATTATTGATAAGGAGAATAAAGAATTTTAAATTCAAACTTTTTGTTTAAGTCCAGTTAGTTTGTTCATAATAACTGTCCGACACGTGTTTCGATCACGCTAACTGCATATTGTTGCATATTTATATGCAGCGATTCATGCATTTATAGTACGATCTTTTCAGGGCATATATAAGTATGACATTGTTCGAAGAGGAATTTTCCTCTGCTATTAGTTTTATTATTATTGGATCAAACGTAGACCGAGAAAGGGCGCTTGGCACCTCGAGTGCCGCCAAGCTCTCACCGCCCTCAGTCAGGCGGGCAGTGCGATCGTTAGTAGCTCCACTCTAGTGTTCTATAGAGGGTTAGTGGGAGAAAAGTGCGACGACGTTCTCGGGAAAATTCTAGGCGTCGAGGATGATCAGCTAAACAGTCTGTTCAGGAGAACTTTCGGGCCGGGGCCCATGGATAATTTCCAAAGGTCCCTCGCCTGGCAGTGCTACCGAGGTGCGCTACCTGTTCGAGATAAACTCTACCGACACGGAAGTGC
>NC_068983.1:160784194-160786351 GCF_001194135.2 Octopus bimaculoides
ATGTTTTTAATTGATATTAGCCCTTGTGGCCAATAAAACGAATTAATTATTATTATTATTATCATTATTATTATTATTAGTAGTAGTAGTAGTAGTAGTAGCAGTAGTAGTAGTAGTAGTAGTAGTAGTAGTAGTAGTAGTAGTGAATCATGACATTCTTCCATGAGATGTTTTGTTCAACTAATTGTTTGAGTAAAATTCAGCAGCAGCAGTCATTTTTGTTGAAGTTGGCAAATATTCTTGGCTAGGTGGGGATTTGTTATTTATAGAATACTTATTTTTGATTGCCATTTGAGTATTTTGATGGATTTGAAAGTGATTATATTATTTTAATTTTTGTAAAGGTTATTAATTGTAGTAGTGGATAATTACTAGGCAGTAAGAACCGCGTGGTTATCAAAACTAGTCAGTTGTATTTTAGATTCTTTTAACTTATTATTATTGTTTCAAAGTGTTTTTAGGTGTTCTTAATATGTGTTTTTATTATCATAGTTATTATAGTCATGTTTAGAGGAAAAAGTTTATTGAAGTTATATAAATTAATGCATTCTATTATTAAATTTTTTAAAAAAAGATGACATTGTTTGTGTAAGCAATTAAAAGTTCTTTCTTGTCTAGTGTTAACTATCTTATTTTTCGAAGTAGATATTTGGTATAATCCCTTCAGGCATAAATTGCACCTTTCGTCTCCCCTATTCTATAAGGTTTCGTCTCCCCTATTCTATAAGGTTTCGTCTCCCCTATTTTATGCAGTACTAATACTTTATCATTTTAATGACAATTCAATATTTTCATCCTTAAGCGACTATAAAAACTTGCTAAGGCTTGTTGAAAATTTTCTAGTATTGTTTCTTAACGAACTTCCATGATTTGCTATTCTTTGTTTTATAAAGCATGAGCTAACACCAATATAGTAATATTTATTTTCATCTGTTGCGACTACACATCTATAGACGGTATTTTTTACTTTACAGTTACTTTAAAAATCGCATTGCGTTCTCCTAACGAGATCCCATTTTCCATATATTATGCTACGTCTCCATTATTAGATTTTATAATGTTTGTGTTTATTTTATATTTTTGCTGATTATCTTTATTATTACTGCTTTCATAACAGGCGCTACTCTTTTTAGTGCGCCTGTCTTTTAGTTATAGAATTTATAGAATTATTTAATTCAGTAGTTTCCCTTTGATCTTTAGTTTCTTAGTGATGATTTCAATAGAATTTGGGTTAATCATCTTACTATCGTTTTTAAAAATTGTTATCATTATTATTATCATCATCATCGTCGTCATTATTATTATTATTATTATTATTATTATTATTATTATTATTATTATTATCTTTAATTTGATTTTCATTATTATTTACCTTATTAATGTTATTGTCATGTGCTTTTGCTATTTGTTTGGTGTTTGGGGCGGCTATAATTTAAGCTAAATTTCTAGAGTTGGAGAACACGATCTTGATTCTTTGTTTATTAAATAAATTATGGTATTTATTCGTTACCAGAAAAAATTTATTTAGTGTTTCGTAGAACATTCTAGGTATTTTTGATTTAATTTACTTAGCGAAGGGATTATCATTCAGTCTTTAGAACGATTTCTTAACTTATAGTTTGTAATTAGTGCTTATGGTCGGAGTAAATGTTTTAATCTGGTCTCCTATTGTATTAGAGATTTTGTGTTTAATTTTATTATTATTAATACCCGACCTAAATCAACTACTAAAATATGTGTTACCCATATTCATCCGTCTGGTAGTGGCACGGTTTTTTTTTTGTATATATATATAATTTTTATAATTATTTTTGTTTGTCTTCTTTGTTTTCGTCATTATTCTGTGCGTTCTTGCAACTGCCGCCAACAAGAGGGAACGGTATCAGCGATAACGGCGCGAAACCGTTATGCTTTCTTGGACGTTGACGGATGAGAAATTAGCTACAAATTTTCCGTTTGTTATATTTTTGTCAAATTTTCCTTTGTTAAATTTTCCGATTGTTATGTTTTTATTAACTCTTTGAGATATGATTTATGTAACGCAACGCTCTGCTTATATATTTTTTTACCGATTTTTGCAACTGCCGCCAACAAGAGGGAACGGTGTATATATATATATATATATATATATATATATATATATATATATATATATAT
>NC_068983.1:160786840-160787566 GCF_001194135.2 Octopus bimaculoides
TATATATATTATATGTGTGTGTGTGTGTGTGTGTATGTATATATATATATATATTATATGTGTGTGTGTGTGTGTGTGTATGTATATATATATGCATTTCTGCGCCTGTATGCGTAAATTTTATAAGCTGAGCATCTGGTTTTCGCAAGCACAAGAGGCCTGGCAGAGCAAACCCACCAGAAAACACATGAGAATCCCCTTTTTAGACAGCAAGGGCATCATCAACATCCACTTGATTCCCTCTGGCCAGACGGTCAACAAACAATACTTTGTGAATGTTTTGAGGGAGTTCAGGAAGAGAATTCTTTGCAAAAGGCCAGAGCAACTGCACCAGAACAATACACCACTTCACAATTCCATCCTGGTAACCAACTACTTAACAGAGCCAGTCATCAAAGCTGTCCCTAAACATACCCTACAATACAGACCTTGCTCCCTATGGCTTTTGGTTGTTCCCACGCTAAAACAGAAGTTCAGGGACAGTTGTTTGGAAGACATTGAGAAAATGAAGGAGGCTGTGAAAAGGGTCCTGGACAGCTTGATTAAAGGGGAATTCCATGGGGCCATCACAAGGTGGCTGGAGTACTACAACAAGTGCATTGAAGTCAGAGGACCCCATGTTAAAGGAGATTAGAATTTTGTATTTCTTTGAAATTTAGAAATGTCACTCCTGAACGTGTCTCAAAACTTCTGGAATGTATCTTGCATGTATGTGTGCAAAGGTGT
>NC_068983.1:160788199-160788522 GCF_001194135.2 Octopus bimaculoides
GAAATTATCGAAATAAGACAATTTTTTTACATGAAATAAATTCGAATACAAGAATTTTTTTCTGTTCTATAACACAAAATAGATAAGTATACGAAGTTTGAAAGTCTTTCGGTACCAAAAACACTACATAAAACATAAATGAAAACTGGTGCCCCCGTTTTGAAATAGATCCTAGTATTGTATGTGCATGTGTGTGCGTGTGCGTGTTTGCGTGTGTGAGTGTGTGTGTGTGAGTGTGTGTGTGTATGTGTATATGAATGTGCGTGTTTGCGTATATGAATGTGCTTCTGTGCACCTCTATGTCGAGCAGTTGTGTGTGTGTG
>NC_068983.1:160788540-160790346 GCF_001194135.2 Octopus bimaculoides
GGGGGGGGGTGCGAACGTATGTGCGATTGTATACGGCTGCATGTATTTGTATGAAAGTAAATGTGCTTCTCTGAATGTCTGTATTTTGTGTATACTTGTGTGTAAATGTGTGCACGCATGTATGTGTGAGTATGTCTGTGTGAGTGAATAAGTCTGTGTATTTGTGTGCCTGAGAGTAAGTTTGAGTGTTATGCGTGTATGTGTGCATTTATGGATTGTGTGTGTGTGTGTGTGTGCGTGTGTGTGTGTGTGTGCGTGCATGTGTGTGTGGGCGCACGCATGTGTGAGAAAGTGAGAGAAGTATGTGTGAGAAATATATGTGACTACGTGTCTATGTGCGTGAGTAAATAAATGGCTGTATATTTGTATTTATGTGTGTGTGTATGTGCATATGCGTGTGTGAGTGCATGTATGTGTGTATGTGCGCGATTTTGTGTTTGCGCCTGTGTGTATGTGTACGTTTGTGTGTGGATATTTGCCTATGTCAGAATATATGCGTATGCGGCGTGTGTCTCTGCGTATTTATTTATATATATACACGTACGTACCTGCATCTGGGTTTACGTAGCTATCTGTGTCTGTAACTGTATATGTATGATTGCTGAAGCGCGCGTTTGTGTGTGTGTGTGAGAGAGTGTGTGTGTGTGTGTGTGTGCGTGGTGGGTATGTACTGATGGGTGGGTGTGTGCATAGAGGGTATGTGTTGATGGGTGGGTGCGTGCGTTTGTATGTGTATTTATGTAAGCATGAATGTGTTTATGTAAATATTTGTGTGTGTGTGTGAGTATATATATATATATATACGTCTATGCGGGTAAATGTAGATATATATATATGTGTGTGTGTGCAAATATATATACATATATATATATATATATATATTCGCGTGTCTTTTTTTTTAATGAACTATGTGTTTGGATGTAACAGTATGTAATATGTCTGAGACATAGGTATAGGTGAGGGGAAGACACTAAGCAGGCTAGCTGGCGGGCACCAGGTAGCACCCCACCTTTCCTCAAACACACATTGACACTTGTGCAGTCTTGATACTGACGTAAACAATCTACTAGTGAACTTACACATATCAGTGATACACACACACACACACATACGATATGTATATATATTTAACTCTCAACTTTCTAGCTCATCTCATTCGCCTGTTCTTCCTTCCCTTTCTTCTTCTTCTTTTTCTTTTTCTTCTTCTTCTTCTTCTTCTTCTTCTTCTTCTTCTTCTTCTTCTTCTTCTTCTTCTTCTTCTTCTACTACTGCTACTATACTAATTCTTTCTATCACTCAGTATTTAAGCTGTTGCTTTCGCGTAGTGAATGCTTATCACCTATCTAATTCTTATTTTCATTCACGTGTGCGTGTGTGTGTGTGTGTGTGTGTGTGTGTGTTTATGTGTGTGTATGCATGTGTGTATGCATGTGTGTTAGTATTAGATAGATAGATAGATAGATAGATAGATAGATAGATAGATAGATAGATAGATAGATACTTTGTCCAGCACGAGTGAGCGAATGCTTCAGATACTATCTGCCAGATGAAGTCGTAAATACAATCTGCTCCATCTATGCAGACTGTAAAAGCTTCGTACGCATCCCTGACGGAGACACCGATACGTTTGCGGTCAACACGTGTTCTCCAAGGAGCTACCTTAGCTCCTTCCCTTTTCATTATAATTCTTGAACGGTGCACTATATTAAGTGTTTCTTATTACACACACACACACACACACTCACTCACTCTCTCTCTCTCTCTCTCTTTCTCTCTCTCTCTCTCTCTTTCTCTCTCTCTCTCTGT
>NC_068983.1:160794057-160798398 GCF_001194135.2 Octopus bimaculoides
ATATACGATGGGTTTGCTTCAGTTTCCGTCTACCAGATCCACTCACAAGGCTTTGGTCGGCCCGAGGCAATAGTAGAATTCACTTGCCCAAGGTGCCACACAGTGGGACTGAACCCGGAACCATATGGTTAGGAAGCAAGCTACTTGCCACATAGTCACTCCTGCGCCTATTAGTGTGAGACGCTTACAGCACCTAGGTTTCCCAAGCGGTCACCCATCTAAGTACTCACTAGGCTCGACGTTGCTCTTAACTTCGGTGATCGGACGAGAACCGGTGCTTTCGACGTGATATGGTCGTAAGCCAACGGTGTAGGTTGCATGTAACCATTGAATCCTGGAAACCGGCCTTATGTTCTTATGTGCTCAGGGTGGACCTTTGATCCTTTTGATATCCCGTGTGTGCACGCGCGTGTGCATGTGTGTATGTGTGTGTGTGTGTTTGAGTGCTTGTTTGTGTGTGCAGAATAAGATGAGAAATATAGCATTTAGAAAACAAATTTAAAATTTACCAGAGAATCATGTTGGATAAGATTTGGTTGTCTAACATATATAGATTTTCACACCGACCAGTTAAAATGTCATTTTTGCGTAAGAACCCTCCGAACATCCACAGAACACATTCACACACACAACGAGTCCCATACCTACTTTTTACACTCAACTTTTTTTTATTCAACACATCAACAAACGTACGTAAACATTGAGCTCTTTTCAAATACAACCTTTCATCACATAACTTCTTTATCACATATTCAGCACATATTTGACAAATGAACTATACAGAAAATGTTATTAAAAGTGTAAGTTGTAAAGACTGCAATAGCATTATCAGAAGCTTTTTTTTTTATATATTCGTATTTTATCCCGGAGAAGATGTAGTGACCATGGCCCTTTAGAGGGTCCCTGATACCAATACGAGAAAGGAATGAAGATGGAATCGGTGACCTTTCTTGAATGTTTGCAACAGAATGGACTCCACAAGAGATACCTATGTTGCCAAGTAGTGGTGTTTAAACGGGCTACGGACTAGCCCAACCACTATAGTAGGTCATGGTGGGACTTGAACTCAGATCGTAAAGAGCCGGAACATATACCGCAAAGCATCCGGTTAGTTCTGCCAATCCGCTGTTACGTATTTGTTGTTTTTATCGACATTGAAAACTTGAAAAAGTGAGTTGATTTCGTTGGGATTTGAACTCAGAAAATCTGAACAAACACTGCGTAGCATTTTATTCACGCTCTAATGACGGCCATATCGCCGCCTAGCTTGTGAGAGAAGTGAACTTGTTACCTCTAGTTTTGCAACATTATCATGTAATGTCTGATTTAGTTTTATTTATATATACCAACAAAAGTAAACTGACTCACTGATTACTTATCTAACAGTGGGACTACTTCAGAAAATAAGTTCGACTTTCCTTAGATATGTTCCTATGTAGCACACCTAAGGTAGCACACCTTCCAAATATTTCGGTTACTTATCTGTTTGGATGTGGGTGGAAAAGACACACCTTTAGCACATTGCCATCCGAAGTCACTGAATAACCGTCGCAAGCACGAGAAAGAAAAAAAAAACGAAGAATAAAAACAAACAGGATGTAGCCTTAATGGCGAGAAACTGCAAATAATAATCAGTGGAGCGTGACTGATGATGAACAAAAATAACAGTATTCATATAGATGTATTCCCTAGCCAACAAACTAAATAAAATTTTGGTCAACAAATTCTAATTAAGGGAGTAGTAGAGTCAAATCAATGGCAAGCGGAACAACCAACTTAACCCTTGACGATTCATCTGGCTCGCCTTGTTTTGTTAAGTCTATGCCCAAGACCAACTCGTGAATAATTTCATTCTAGCTGGTGCTTAGCTGTAAATTGGCACAGAGAAGGTACAAGTTACTATTGAAAATAACAGCTGTACTATATAATTAATTAATATTTCGTTAGCTCCGAAATCCAAATAACTCCTCTAATAAATATGGCTTTTAGAAGCAACATGCCTAAATATAGTATATGTAGAGGAAATCTTTAATGATAACTCCTTGACACAAGTGTGGGCAAATAATATTTTAGATAAATTATTTTCTACAAAATGTTAGTTCCACTGATCTTTAGTATCTAATATTTTTATCGTAACTCACCATTCTCGTTATGTACGAAGTGGTTCACTGACTTTGCTCGTCACATCTAAGAAAATACAACTCCTCCTCTATTCTTTCCCAAATCAGCAGACACTATTAGCAGAATAGGACCATCACCGAAGTGGTGGTTTGCTGGATTCATGGACAAGGCACTTTATTTTTGCATGACCAATATTTTATCTGCACAGTGGGTACCGTGCATACACAATTTAACACTGTGAGTAGTTGTGGAAAGCATTATGCAATTAACAAGAATTTAATATCAACATGTGTCGTGAGTGAGTATAGCTTAGAGAGAGGTTCTTCTGGGAGGAGATAGAATCTAACCGACTCACTGAAGAAGAGATAGATAGACAAACAGACAGACAGACAGACAGACAAACTGACTGACAGACAGAATCAATTAGGCCAAGTACGAGGCACATAAGGGATTATTTAAGATAAACCTGCATTAAATTGCACTCAGATATTTAAGGAATGATCGTCAGTATCAAGTGTATGGCCAACTTTTGAATAATTACATATCATAATTTCGTTAGCGAAAATAAACTTGGAAAAGATTTTATTAAACGAACTCATCCCAAAACCTGTATTGATATTGCGTTTTTAATAATAACCGTAAAGCTTTTTTTTTTTGTCCTTATTTTGTTTAAGAATTTAATTTTTTTGGATATTATAGCAGTGTTGTTCTATTGGAGATGCTAGATTTACTTGAGAATATGCCATTGTTGTATTACGGAAGACTGTAAACTTTGTTTGGTTTATAATGTTGAAATATGGAAGACTGTAGCTTTTGTTGTACCATGGTAGACTCAAGACTTAGTTCAGATTATATCATTTTCTTGCTATGGAAGAAGAGCATATAACGCAACTAGAGGTAATTAATTAATGTTTGATAGGCTTTATGGTGAATGCTGGCCGAAAGCTTATAGAGAACAGCGACTGGCACATGGTTTCCATTACCAATTACGTGCCCATTAAAGCCAATGCACGTTACTAATGGATTTGAGAATAGTATGGATGCCATAACTACCCAGTTTTCTTCTAACCGAAAAAATTATTCAGCTTAATCGAAAGGAAGTCAATTTTCCACCAAATCAGAATGGATTTTGATTTTAAATCATTGTTTTCTGCTCTATTATGGTTCTCCGTTGCGTTTTACTTCTCAAGAATTTTATCTTTCTACGTCACCTAGTGTAATATCGTTTACGTTTACTTAGTGATTTTCTCGTACTAATTGTCTTACCTTGGCTGTTCAATACTTGTTGGGGTCGTAGCGGCGGTGTCGTGACATACGGTGTGTCTTTTGTTTCTTTCGTTGTTGCAAAAAAAAAAAAAGAATGTTCATATTCCCTGTATTCGTATTTCGTATCTCATGTTTTTTTTAATGTTGTTTACGTTCCGTGACGTCCTGTGCCCACATATACACATGTATATACGTATAGATGTAAGTATGCACATATACACATGTAAATATGTATGTATATATATATATATATATATGGAAAACAAGACAAAGAATGACCCTTCCTCAGTTGTCGGTTTTTCTCTCGTTATTTGCATATTTAACTCATTTGTTTTCGTATTTCATGTTGTTCACTGCTGGTGACAACCCGTGCCCATACGTCCTCTTAACCTGACGGTTCGGCAAAATAGACCGATAGATTAAGAACCAGGCTTAAAAAATAAATCCTGGGATCGATTCATTCGACTGAAATGTCAAGGCGCTGCCCCAGCATGGCCGCAGTCTAATGACTGAAACAAGTAAAAGATAGAAGATAGGATTGAACCTGAAACTAAGTTACTGAGAAGTAAACTTCTTAACCATATCACTATGCTGCTTAAACATATCACGTGGGCGTAGCCGTGTGGTAAGAAGCTTGCCGTATCGCCGACATGTCCGAGGTGCGGGCAGGACAGGGAAACCGTCTTGCACGCATTCGTGGAATGTCCGGAATTAACGAGATTGATAGTTTTCGCAGAACTGCTGTCATCGATGGGAAGAGTACAGCTATCAGTTGAATCTATCATCGAGATTGTGCCGCCTCCTTCCCTCAACAGGGAGAGGAAGGCTTGCTTTTCCTGCGTAGTAGCCATACTGAAAGAAACAGTATGGAAGATGCGTGTAAAAGGCATAGTGACGGATACCTTTGTATCTGGGCAGGGGTTAGTTAACATTTTTTTGTTACCACCTCAGTAG
>NC_068983.1:160798965-160800702 GCF_001194135.2 Octopus bimaculoides
TGTGTGTGTGTGTGTGTGTGTGTGTGTGTGTGTGTGTGTGTGTGTGTGTGTGTGTGTGTCTGTGTCTGTGTTTGCCCCACCCCACCGTCATTGCTTGACAACCGATGCTGGTGTGATTGTGTCCCCGTTATTTGTTGGTTCGGCAGAAGACACCGATAGAATAAGTAGTAGGCTTAGAAAGAATACGTTCTGGGATCGATTTCTTCGAGTAAAACCCTGTAAGGTGGTGCTCCAGCATCGCCGCAGTCAAAATGACTGAGACAAGTAAAGAATGCCCTGTTCCTCTTAGTTTACTTCTCTTTTACAGACTCTCTCTATTATCCGTTTGTCTCATTATCTTTTATTGTTTTACTTTTCTTCTCATGTTTTTTTCCCAATATCGCCTTTCTCCACTCTCGTTCATAATCTCTTCCTTATGAACTTTTTCTTCTACCATTGCTGACCGCTCTCTCCTTACCCCCTCCTCCTCCTCTCTCTCTCTCTCTCTCTCTCTCTCTCTCTCTCTCTCTCTCTCTCTCTCTTTCTCTCTCACTCCTTGACACTGTAACACCATTCCTACGAGGTGGACAGACGACTCAGACTTGATCGTGTGTGTGTTGCTGTCCATCGTTTCTCTAATTTAAGTCTGTCTTAATCTCCGTCATAATCTCTATCAATATTCCTTTCTTTTCTCTTTCCTTCGTTTTGTCATTGCTATCTGCCATTCCTCTCTGTCATTCATTCGTTCATTCTCTCTCTCTCTCTCTCTCTCTCTCTCTCTCTCTCTCTCTCTCTCTCTCTCTCTCTCTCTATTTCTCTCTCTCTCTCTCTCTCAGCATCTATGCTCTGTTGAGCTTAAAATACTGTGAATCTCCGAAAAGCAAAGTTTGTCTAGCAAGCAGACAACAAGTTAATATTGTAGAATAAAGAGTGTAGACAGAAAAGGAATTCGGTCATCTATGACAACGGTTTCAGAGCTCTGGTGAAGCTGCTACACACTTCCATATATGATCAGCGAAACTCCAAATAATATCATGAAATACCAGATATCATGTTTTGTCCACTCACACTGCAATCATGTCTTGAGATATCATGTCTTGTCCACTCACACTGCAATCATGTCTTGAGATATCATGTCTTGTCCACTCACACTGCAAAGGCAGATGCTACACAAAGAAATATATTGTCATGTTTTATTTAAATACAATGAGCAATTAAATGATAACAATAATAATAAATTTAAACCAGTTATTATCTGATAGAACATGACTTGTACGCAGTTTATATCCGATGGCATTACACCTATGTTACAAAAAAAAAGACCTTTCTTCAATTTCTTAGGCAAAATAAGACAATGGAACAAATAATCTAAGCCAGTCTTTGGGTTGACAATACATGACATGGACGGATTGAAAACGCTTTACATAGTATCGTAGCATAATATGTATATTCAGCATTTTTAATGTTGATGACCAAGATGAATATCCCAGCCGACACTACCGAGGCCAGAATTCGTTCTTGTAGTTACACATAGAATCAATGAGGTCTTCCTCGAGGTGTGACATTTTTCTATGACCCTTTTTCTTGAGACATTTTCCCTTGTCTCAATAGTTACCCACGTGGGAGTGTGTATGCTTTTTCAGAAAGTTTATATTAATAACATATACTGATTATGCTCGTATCAACGTTTGTGCCTGTGAAGGATTTTAAAGTACGGGTACATATATATATATATATACAGTATAGTATATATATATA
>NC_068983.1:160802898-160805573 GCF_001194135.2 Octopus bimaculoides
TAATAATAATAATAATAATAATAATAATAATAATAATAATAATAATAATAATAATAATAATAATAATAATAATAATAATAATAATAATAATAATTACTATTATCTTTCTTCCAAGAATTATAGTGATGTTTCATTCCCTAACCAGACAGGCATATAATAACATAACAGCCAAAACTCAAGATTTTTAGCGGTAGTATTTTAGGGGTCTCGACATATTGTAAGAAGTAACTAAGTTTCTTTCTTTTACACTTTACACAGTGCAACTTGTTTCCGGCCACTCACGAGGTAAGCCATTGCCAATCTACACGAGTGAATGCGTGAAAGACAAAATAGGAATTTTGAAAGAAGTATCTATAAGTAGCCATTACGATAAAATAGTAATGAAATGGGCCTACAGGTAGAAAAAAATGGCTGAACACCTGTAATCTAGATAGTTCAATTGAATAACAATGATGCATTTCGTGAAAAAAAAGAAAAGGAAGTTGAAGAAGAGGACAAAGGATTGAAACTCATCGTCCGAGAGGTAAAGAGATGAGAGGGACAGTGGAGTCTGAGAAGTGAAGGTATGAGACCAGCCAGTACAGACAAATAGAGGCTATTAGAGTAGCGTTAGAAAAGGCAGAGGGAGGGGTTGCCAGTGTGCATATAGACCAGTGGGTGGAGTGTGTATGTGAGTGAGTTATAAGACATTATGTTGTAATTTGAGATATTTGGTAGTTATTTTTTGCAGGTCAGCGACCACGTAAAAATCTCGTTTGCGAGACATTAATTACAGGTAATGAAAGACATGGAGGAACGTGGGTTAGCCTAAGGACGAGAGAAAAAAAAAGAAGAAAAAACATCGACAGGTTGTTCGTATTACCAGTTATTGGCGATATATGTGTGAGTATGCGTGTGCATGTGTGTGTGTATTTGTGAGTGTGTGTGGGGAGAGAGAGGGCAAGAGAGAGAGAGAGAGAGAGAGAGAGTGAGGAAGCGTGAGAGAGATAAACAAAAGAGTCGACAGATAGTTCCGTCGTCTACTGTTACGTAATTACGTAGAGCCTTATTACAACTGAAGACAGGTATCATCAACAGTTGCACAGTTTACCGTGTAACTGGATGGTTGTAGCAATGCGTGCACATGATATCAAGGATGGGATTGCATGAAATAAAGTTTTATTTAATTTTTCTTTCTTTGTGTTTAAACGCCAAGATTATGCGTATAGTTACATGTGTATACTAATGTTAGCTACTCACTCGCTCCCTTCCATTCGTTTCTCTCTTCTTCCCTACCCCTTCTCTCCCTCTGCCTCTTTATTTCCCTTTTTTGTGAATATCTATAAAGTAACTATCCTGTGTTTGATATAGTTATTTACAGGCGTAGCTGTGTTCTAAGTTTGCTTCTCATCCACATGGTTCCGGGTTCAGTCACCGTTGGCAAGTATCTTCTACTATAGCCCCTGGCCGACAAAAGCCTTGTGAATGGATTTGCTAAACAGAAACTGAAAGAAACCAGTTGTAAGTATAGGCTTGTGTTTGTGTTTATCCCTCACCCCCGTTTGACAATAGAACTAGAGCGCATGCTTTTATTGGCAAAATGTTCCTGCTAAGACAGACTATTTATGCGTAAGTATGGTTTATATATATCAGGTCATCCCATAAGTTCTGTCCGATTTTACCTTTTTTAAAATTGAATGAAATTTAATAGTATTTTAGAATATCTAATGGAATTAAAAATTATTTCTATGCATTTGTGTACATTTAAACTAATTAAATTATTATTTTACAGAATAATAGAATTAAAATTTCTTTGATTAAAACCCTTTCTAACATGGAAGTATCCAAAGAGCATTTGAGGCACATAATGCTTTACGAGTACAAAAAAGGAAACTCTGAAGCCGAAGCGACTCGAAATATACGCTCAGTTTATGGGAAAGAATGCTTGAATGAAAGAACTTGCAGAAGATGGTTTGCAAAATTCAGAAGTGGAGATTTCAGCCTTGAAGATGAAGATCGAACAGGACGTCCAGTTGAGTTTGAGGCATTACTTGAAGAAAATCCTGCATTATCAGATGAAGAATTGGCAATAAAGCTTAGTTCAAACCATACGATTGTTCATTGTCATCTTCAACAACTTGGAAAGGTTCTTAAACGAAAATGGGTGCCTCATGAATTTTCCCAAAGCAACCGCACATCCTGAGTTGACAACTGCTCTTCTCTCTATTATCGCGAACTCATTTCACCCTTTTTGGATAGACTTGTGACTGGTGACGAAAAATGGATCTATCGAAGTGTTAAACGTCGTAAATAGTGGTTTGGTTAAAGGGAAAATGCTCAACCACATCCGGGAAAGGAACTTCATGGGAAAAAGGTTCTTCTCTCTATCTGGTGGGATTGCAAAGGAGTAATTCACTTTGAATTGTTACCACCTAATGCAACAATCAATGCTCAAGTCTACTATCAGCAATTAGAGCATTTGAACCAAGATTTGAAGAAAAAAAAAAGACCCGCTTTAGTGAATCGAAAAGGAGCGATGTTTCATCAGGACAATGCGCGTCTCATACTGCAAAGATCACATCACAGAAGATCGAAGAGCTTGGGTGCGAAAAAATTCCTCATCCACCTTATTCTCCCGACCTTGCTCCTTCAGACTACCATTTGTTTTGTAGTTTACAGAATCATTTGAGGACACA
>NC_068983.1:160805583-160806274 GCF_001194135.2 Octopus bimaculoides
GCGAAAAATGACCATGTGGGTAAGCAGCTCCGTATCAGCTTGGCTTGTGACTATGGAAACAGGCTGCTATATGCCTGTGGCTTTCGATTGGCTAAAATTGCCCAAAATTTGCTGCCAATGATTACCATACAAAACTTGTTTTCTTTATCAAAATTCAGACAGAACTTATTGGATGACCTGATACCTAATACAAACATGTTACCAGTTCAAATATGTCGAGGCATATTCGAACCTAAAAAATAGCCATTCACTGTATTTATCACTCCAATTATGAAGAAAGGAGAGGATTAAACCAATAAACTGTCCAAAATATATGCCCATATGACATCAGGATAGTATACAAGAGTAATACAACACTTCGCAAAAATCTTCTTCGAGTAAAACCACCAATAGAAGAGAATATGATCACGAACTGCGTGTACTCCATTTCATGCAGCTGTGGGAGGTTACACAAAGGCGAAACATGTCAACTCCTCAAAATAAGGGTAGATGACCATCGCAAAGCTGTGACACTGGGAGAAAGATATAACAAATAAATAGATAAATAAATAAATAGAACTCCCAAAGTGGGAGGCGCTTCGAAAAAGGAAAGGTTACACGTGGAAAAACCCATAAAACCACGGGAGCCTGGTCAGAAAAAATAAGAAAGGGGTATAGAGCCCTTTCTCCTTTCACATTACCTTCTTTTTTT
>NC_068983.1:160806534-160818019 GCF_001194135.2 Octopus bimaculoides
GGAAAATTGCCTTGCCCTCCCGGTTAAAGGAGGTCGGCGGGTCAATCCTCACGATGGATTCAGCTGATAGCCGGATCCGTCCTACACGTGACAGTAGTTGTTCGATATAGACCCACAGGTCAGCAATGTTCGGACACTGGACGAGTGCGTGCAGAACGGTTTCGTCGTCCTGAGCGCACCTCGGGCAGGCTCGGTTGACGGCACTTCCGTGCCGGTAGAGTTTATCTCGAACAGGTAGCGCACCTCGGTAGCACTGCCAGGCGAGGGACCTTTGGAAATTATCCATGGGCCCCGGCCCCAAAGTTCTCCCAACAGACTGTCTAGCTGATTATCTTCGAATGCCTAGAGTTTCCCCGAGAACGTCGTCGCACTTTTCCTCCACTAACTCTCTATAGAATGCTAGAGTGGAGATACTACCTATCGCACTGCCCGCCTGAGTGAAGGCAGTGAGAGCTTGGTTACACTCGAAAAATACCTTAGGAATGAGAACCCAGGTTCGAAATTTTTCTGATGAAGTCTGGAAGGTATATCAGCCGAAACAAGTAAGATGAGGACAAATATCCGTCAATTGTAAATAATGAATTATAAGACTCTACATTCTTACAACGTAATGTTGTGTTGAGGTCGTTTATGATTTTGTGGCGCAAAATAATGAAACACTATGAGTGCGCGCGCACGTGTGTATGTGTGAGCGTACATCAGGAGCGTTTCTTTCGAAAATATGAAAATAAAGCTTAAATCTTTCGTCTTCATGAGAACACACTGGAAAGCGGGTACATATGTATTAAAGGTAGTCTAGGTACCCTATTTCAGTTATATAGCTTTTACTTTTAATATTGCATTAAGTACCAGAAGTTGCCCTGATACATATATGTATATTAAATGTATATAAATTTATATGTATGTGTGTATATTTATAATCGACTTGACCCTGCCTCCAAGACTACTGGCTTTGTGCCAAAATTTGAAGCCATTATTACTCTGGCTTCAATCGGTGAGCGGGCAGAATCGTTAGCACGCCGGGCAAAATGTTTAGCGGCACTCGTCTGTCTTACGTTCTGAGTTCAAATTCCACTGAGGTCGACTTTGCTTTCATCTTTTCAGGGTCGATAAAATAAGTACAGTTTGAGAACCGTGGTTGATGTAATCCTCTCCCCCAAAATATCAGGCCTGGTGCCTGTAGAAAGAATTATTATTTTGTTTTTCTTACAATTCGAAATAAACATAGGTGAAATCAATTCTTCCTGCCCTCCTTTCACTCTCTCATGCACTTTGACCCGATCATTATCTCAGTTACAACTCAACGTAACTTGGATCTTAAATTGATCTTCTTGAAAAGAAACAATTTATTCTAATTACATAATTAAAAAAACAAAACAAAAAAGTTTAGCATGATCTATGTTGGTGTGCCGTGGGAAGAAATTTTAATAAGGGTTTCTGGCAGGACTTTTAATCGGAAAATGAGTCTTACTGAATTGACTCCATGTTGTCTCCTCGAATTCAAGTAATTATATTATATTATTTAATTTGGTTTCTTTGTTGTTCTTTCACCTCTTTAAGCGCTCACCTCCTTCACCCTTGTTCCTTACACTTGCTTCTTCTGACTTTATAACCAGTCGACGACTATGTCAGCATGGTCTGTTGAGAAAAGATCCACATTTATTTCCTATTTGTAACGGTCTTTATAATTGTAAACACACACACACACACACACGGGAACCCTGGAGATTCGTACACGCATACACAAACACACACACACACAGATACACACACGTATGCACATCATCAATTATGTAGAAATATACAGACGACACTGCCAGCCATTTACCACCCTACAACAACACGTCATTGCGTACGCACACGACAACAAATCATTCTCTAAATCCTTTCATTTCCCGTCTAACTGTTTCATTTTCTGGCCTTTAGTTTCTCGATTTTCTTGACTTTCGTTCAACGTTCTACTCTACATTCTCTTTCTTGTTTTGTTTTTCACTTTCTATCTTTCTCTCTTCTGTTTCACCTTTATTTTCTTCACCTTCAACATTTCTCCTCAAGTTTTCCTTTTACCTTTTCCCTTTATTTTTCTCCAATTCTTTTTATTACTGCTATTTATTTTACTCGGTATTTTTTCTACTGTTATATTCGCACGCACACACACACGCACACACACACACACACACACACACTCACTTACGCACACGCACATATACACCACCACAGCCACTGCCGACACTGTTTCCCATTAGTCTCCTTTTAATTCTCGAATCACGCTTCTCTTGTCATTCTGTTCGTAGCCTGGTCTCCCTCCCTCTCTACTTTTCTCCCTCTACTCCTCACTCTTACACTTTGTGTCTATCTTTCTCGCAACACGTCTCGCAGTGTAGGCTGGTGTAGGAGAGACGATCCGCCAAACCGGCGACAGTCGATGTTAGGGCCGTATCATTAAATCCCTAGGGTCAATGGCTTTCTTTTTGACCCTAAGCCTTCGTTATCTGTAGTTCAGACTGACAGAGAACCCCTTCGACTCTGACGCCGGAGTCTCTATTCAGAGACGTTTCGGCGTTTTATCGCGGGAGAGACAGAAACCGCGCCTCGCTGGCAAAGATAGATTGTTTAGAAATAGAGAGAAGTTACAAGGCGAACAAGAGAAAGAAAGATAGATAGATAGATAGATAGATAGATAGATAGATAGATAGATAGATAGATAGATAGATAGAGAAAGAGAGAGAGCAGGGGAGAGAAAGAGAGAGATAAGTGAGAAGACTATAAAGTCTCAACTAGTTTGGATAGACTGAAAAAGAAAAGAACAAGCAGAAATCAATGAAAGGTAGGAAGAAGGAGTGAGAGACGAGGAGCTAAGCGACGGAAAGAAAATAGGAAATTAAAAAGGAGACTAAATGGCTTAAGAATGGCGGCAACTTATTTTTTCTGATCGTTGTTTTGGTTGATGTATGATTTATTTATTTATTTATTTTTGCTATTTCAATGTACTTTTTAATGTGTTTAATGTTATTGTGTTTGCTGTGTTTGCTGTGTTTTTTTATTATTTTTTTATTTAAATGATTGTTTGATTTGGGCAGTTGTGGCGACTATGACGTGTCTTCCTGATAATGAAGTGGGTGGAGAGAAACTGTCCTATAACGGGCCGATAGCGAACAGTAAAACAGATTTGGTTATCTTTTTTCTGTCTCACTGGATTCTTACATTACGTTTGACTATGAAGTTGTATAAAAAACATATGAACGGTTTTATAAGCAGCTGGGTGTCTGTGTCTGTTTAGGGACGGGGCCAACCAGCTTTTAAGGATCTATAATAAATACTGCTTTTTATTGTTGGTTGCTATTGGTTACCCTTGCAGTGTGGGAATGTGTATATGTGTATATGCATGTTTATGCATTAAAAGGAGAAAAAAACAGAAAGCAGAGACAGAGAGACAGACAAAATTACACTTATATAATCTCCAAATGTTTACTTTTTTTATAAACAAAAACAAACTTGGATCTAGTCGGTTTGGCTGCCAGCATCAATTCTGTTCGAATTGATTTCATATTAAGTGTAATAATACACTTTTATTGGCTAATGAATGACGTGAAAATCATTTTCGCTATAAATCAATAAAAAGTTATTAGTAATTAAAGTTTGAAAATTTTGGCAATTTTAGCCAGTCGTAAGCCACAGACACATTCATGCCTGTTTCCATAGTAACAGACAGAACATGAGATTTCTTTTGTCTGCGAGGAAGTGCGTGTCTGTTTCCATAGTACAAGCGGAACCGAGAACTTTTTTATCTGCGAGAAAGCACGTGCGACAAATATATTGAAACCACTTTGATTAGGGCAGCAAGTTCCTGTAACCTCGCTCCTATGATGAAGAGACTGAAAACAGAAGAGAATATTGTGTACCTTCAAGAAAAGGGTGTTATATGCAAAGAAAACTATGTAAAAACAAGAGGCATGTAATGTGTACAAAAAAGCGTGGTGGGAGAATGTACTGGCGGTGCTTGCGCCAAGAATGCATGGAGTCTGTGTCGGTGAAGAAAAGCACATGGTTTGAAGGTGACACCCTTCCTTTTAGGTCTGCAGTGCTCTTCCTTTACTTATAGGTTAAGAAATTGACTTCAGCCCGGTTTTGTATTGAAGAACTGGGGATGAACCGCAACTTTGTTAGAGAAATATGTGCGGAGGACTTGCTCCGTCATCCAATTCAAGTTGGTGGTCCTAGGAAGATTGTTGAAATTGACGAAACAGTCTTCTCAAGACGTAAGTACAATCGAAGAAGGGTCCCACCTGAGCAGTGGGGTTTCGGAGAAGTGTGTCGCGAGACCAGACAGGTTTTCTGCATGCGGTACCATGTCGGAATCGTGACACACTAGAAGAATGTATACGTCACTCGATTCTTCCAGGAACCACAATTTTCAGCGATTAGTGGAAGGCGTACTCTCACATTCCTGAAATTGATGGTAACAATTTTGAGCATAGAACGGTGAACCACAGCGTTGAGTTTGTTAAGCCGAAAGATGGTACCCACACTCAACAAGTGGAGAGTACGTGGGCCTCCGCGAAGCGAGGTAATAAACGACGCTGTGGCTCTCGCCGTTCTATGGTAGATTCATATCTGAATTTATCTGGTGTAGGAGATACGAAAATTGTGATTTGTTTGAAAAGTGGTTGTGAAATGTGCTAAAAATAACAGCTAAATAACGTTTTTTGGATAAATCTTTTAAACTAACATAAACATTTGTTTGTATGAAAGAGAATTATCGGAGTACTTTCATATAATTCTTCCAAATCTTTCTGTTAATACTGTATTGAAACTATTTGTGGGGAAACATTGTAATGTTTTTATCGCATGTAACGTGTTGTTTATCGCATTTGCATTAAATGCATATTGAATGCTTCGAGCTACAAAACATGTGTTGTTTACAAATATTAATTGACAACATGTGCTATTTTCAGGATGTTGATGACAAAATGTGCAGTCACGCACAAAGTGACAGCTTTCAAGACCTGTTTCCCGTCTGGTTGAAAATGATCAAACTTTAAACCTCCATAACTTTTTTAAACCATTTTTTTCTGGAAAAAGTGAAATAACTCCAGCAATTCAGCTTGGAAAAGTATATTATTGTGTCAAATTTTAAAATTTTCGATAAATTTTCTGAGATGCTAGCAACCAAACCAATTAGATCTAAAAACTTAAATATTTGACACTGAATAATTTTATCTTGCAAATATATCATTACATGATCGCTTGACTTGCTCAAAATAGCAACCAAATCTCCCTTAACTCACTGCATAAGTCCTTAAATTGATGGAAAGGTCATGGCTGGAATGTCTTTGATTATAGGTCTATTCGTTCTAGGCCGAGCTGATCCTCAACAACAACAACAACAACAGCAGCAATATTAACATATTCTTAAATTATTTCAGTAGCACGTGTTTTAGAGACAGCACTGAATTCGTTTTTGTATTTCATTTCTTATTGTTTGACTAGTGCGTTCAAAACCTGAGTGTCGTTACACCGACTCTATACATTATACATTGGATCAAGCATCGACTCTGCTGAATAAAAAATGTATATTTTCTCTTATTTCCAGACTTATCGTACACTTCTTCTGCCGTATTATATGCGAAAATCTTTTTATTAATGTTACATAACAAAATATCTTATCTACTCTTTGAGCATGGAGTTTCACGTACTTTCTATAGGAATGGCTGAATGAATGGGGTTTAAGGTAGCCATCTCGCTCATCGATGATCAGCTATCTTCCTTATTCCTTTGTGAACAATATTCACATTGAATTGGAATGCACTTCTAGCATCTCGTGACTTCTCTCAATTTCTTAGATATCATTGTTTCCCAAATCATGCAATATCTCTCGAACTTCATCCTTTGCAAGCCAAGCACCTCCCATTTCAATCTCCAATTTCCATCTTTCCATTCCATTTATTCATCAATTTTCGTCGCCCATTATTCCTGTGGGGAGGAGGAGTCGTGGAGGTTGAGTCCTCAGCATATCCTCCATAGGGTCCTATCAGAAGCAATCGTCTTTGCAATTCCCGGATGTATTCCCAAGCGTAAACAAACGAGACCATGGATATTGTCCAGCCAACTCGCTTGTTGTCTATTCTCCGTTGACTCAGTTAAAAGATCTTATCTTGCATCATTTTTTGTGACATTCCAGTCATATGTCCATGACAGAGGAACTTAGATCACTCAATGCAGAGAAGTAACAGCTCGGTCGGAAGCGACTACCCAATACTCGAGCTACGCACCTTGTCGAGTAACGTTACCCCAGAATTCCTTCAGATGAATCCTATTTCAGCCGCTTGTATTTGTGATCGTATTCTTTTGATCATTCCCCGACATTCATGAGCATAGGTGAGGATAGGCACGAAAACCGAATTGAAGATAACAAGTTTGGTATCCTGGGTATCAGAATAGGGATTTTATAGGGTAATAGCTGTTCTCTGCCCGACAGCCCTGACATTGGTACTTAGTAAAATGAACCTGGGGTACCAACTAAAGGGAAAATCTCAAGCAATCAGCCACCTCCTGTTCACGGATGATTTGAGACTGTATGGCAAGGATGAGGCACAAGTGAGTTCTTTGGTGAACACAGTCCAATGTTTTAGTACTGATATTAGAATGGAATTTGGACTCAAGACGTGTGGTATAATGTACCTGAAAAGAGGTAAGGTACTTTCCCTAGAAGGGATAGCATTACTTAATAGAGAAATGATTAAACAAATTGAAAAAGAAGGCTATAAATACATTGGCATACTAGAGTTCAACGAAATCATGGAGAAGGAAAGGAAAGAACAACTGAGGATGGAATATTTCCGAAGACTAAGATTGGTGTTGCGCTCAGAATTGACAGGATGGAATGAAATCCCAGCAATTAATACATGGACGATTGCATCACTTCGGTATCGAGCTTGAATCATAAAATGGCAAAATAAAGAACTGATAAACATGGAGACGAAGACCAGAAAAATATTGACAGTGCACAGAGCCTTCTACCCAAAGAGTGACACCGATAGGCTGTACTTGTCCAGAAGAAAGGGTGGGAGATGTCTGATCAGTTGCCAGGATTATATCGAAACAGAAGAAAACAGCTTAGAGTGGTATGTAAAAAATACCGTGGAATCATTGTTGAAACATGTGAAGTCCGGCGTCATCAAAACTGATAATTGTGTAATGAAAGACAAACTTAAAGAGGAAAAGAACACAAAAAAAGAAAGAAACAGCATGGAATGAGAAAAAATGTACAGTCAGTTTGCAAGAGATATGAACGCCAAGACAGATACAAAAGACCGGTGGCTGTGGATGAGGAGGAGTGACTTGAAGATAGAGACAAAATTATTTATATGCACAGCACAAGAATGAGCATTAAGGACTAACTGTGTGAAGCGCAGATTAGACAACACTACCGACAGCGACAAATGCAGAATGTGTGGTGAGAGGGGTGAAACGGCATGGCACAATCGGTAGCTAATGCCCGAAATTGGCACAACGCGACTACGAAAGACAAAATAACAATGTGGCAAGAATGCTTTATTTGAGAGCTCTGTGGAAATCACGGCCTACAAAGAGCAAAGACGTAGTATGAGAAACCCCCAGAAAGTGTCACCGAAAATGAAAATTGCAAAATCTTGTGGGATGGAATGATTCAGTGCGATCACCTGACCAGACATCGGAAACCGGACATTACTGTGGGGAATAAAAAGAAAGAACACGCATGATAATCGGCATAGCACGCCCCGGTGACAACAGGATCAAAGAGAAACAAGAAGAAAATCTGATGATTTAAAGTGGGAAATACGAAGATTGTGGTCAATAAGGAGAGTAAACGTGATACCAAAAGTAACTGGTGCAATTGAAAGTATCAGCACTCAACTACCAACAAGGCTCAAAAAGATTGGTACAAATGTAAAGGTAGAACACCTACAAACATCAGCATTGCTTGGAACTGCAAGAATTCTTGGCAGGGTTCTTGAAGCATGACCAGTAAACAAGTGTCGCCTTAGTCTGATGACTATGGACAACTGACACTTTCCATCATACCCAGTAAAATAAGCTGTGTGTTCTCATCAAATAACAACAATAACAACAACAACAACAACAACAATAATAATAATAATAATAATAATAATAATAATAATAATAATCCTTTCTACTAAAGGCACGAGGCCTGAAATTTGGTGGAGGGGACCACGGTGTTTCACTGGTCTCGTGTTCTTCGCGTGGTGGTGGTGGTGATTACGACTACGACGACAGTTAATTTATGTAACAAGTGTGGATATGTAAGTGTTATTACTTTATTAGTGGCCCCGATTTGGACGGCTATATAAACTACCATCCAAATCAGGGCCATAAGCCAAATTTCCTCTCCAATCCCAAATACAGGCTGATCAATCTCTCTAAAGGTGAGATAGGTATCATTATAAACGTATTCTCGATACTATCAACTCCGATATCAGAAGAGCTACAGAGTTGACTCAATGGAACTCCAACGCAGCCGTAATCGACTGGTTCCGCAGTATCGAGAATAAATTAGCCCGTAGATTCACCCAGTTCAACATTGTCGACTTCTACTCTTCTGAAGGCCCAAACTTTTGCTAAGCAATACACCAGCATTTGTGATCTTGATATCAGAAGTATCATGACTGCCAGAAAGTCAGTTTTGGTCCACGACGATTCCTTCTGGATGAAGAAAAAAGGCAGTCCATTGTTCGATGATCTTTGATGGGGTTGAAATCGCCGACCTCGTTGGTTTATACATGTTGGATACCCTCAAAAGACGTACCCACTCACATAGGTCGGCCCTCTATAGGCACGACGGTCTAGCTATCTGAAGCCATATGAGCGTCATGTCATGGACAAGTCCAGGGAGAAAATATTTAAGGAGTTCGGGCTGTCCATAACAGTTACCATCAACCTGACAACGGTCGATTTCTTGGACGTAACCTTAGACGTGAACACGGGCAAGTATTACCCGTACAGGAAGCCTAACGAGGGTACAGTATACATCCACAAGAGCTCAAACGATCCCCCCGCTGTAATTAGAAACTATCTAATCTCTCGACCAATAGAGAGATCTTTAACAGGGACACCTCCACTACAACGATGTTTTGGCTAGGGGCGGGTTTACTGAGAAGCTCACGTATGTGGATAACCCATAAACACTTCCTCACCCCCGAAAGGATTAAGAAAAGGAAGATTATATGGTATAAAAACCCCTTTCAACCTAGTAGTTTCCACCAAAGCTGCTAGGGGCTTCTTGTCGTTAAGAAAAACTTCCCCAGAAGCCACAAGTATTATAAATACTTCAATCCGCATAATGTCAAAGACAACATCTCAGACGTAAAAATGCACCCGCTCCAACCCCAACCTGCAACTTCCAAAACCCCACCATGTGCCCACTAGAGGATCCTGCCTTTCAAGGGCCGTAGTATACAGAGCCACCTTTACACCATCCAATGGCATTACGTAGCACTATACGGGTATGACAGCTAATAACTTTAAGGGATATGCACTCGTTCAGATCCAAGGACAGAGAGAACTCTACTTTCCTGTCTCGTTTTCTCTGGAGATTCCTGACCTCCGAGACGAAACACCCAGCGCCCACAACTGCCAACTCTGCCTCCGCGAAAAACTGCGTATCCTCTGACAACCCGCAGTATCCATCAACAAAAAATACGATTTATCTTATTGCAGTCACCAGAGGTATGCCTTTCTGGCAAATTTCAAGCCTCTGACTGCCGACAACCCGGATATACCATCTTAGTACCAGATGCTACTCTACACCACCTGCACCAAGGTCACCGTCACCAACCAACCCCATGAGCAGGACTACCAATTACCAATACCCAACGCTTACCAATCCCCAACGCTAACCAATCCCCAACGCTTACCAGTCTTCAACACTTACCAATTCCCAACGCTTACCAATCCCCTATGCTTGTTATACTTATGCATGCGCGCGCACTACTATGCATGTCTATCTATCTATCTATCTATCTATCTATCTATCTATCTATCTATCTATCTATCTACCTATCTATCTATGTGTGAGTGTATGTGTGTGTGTATGAACAGAGAGAGCGATAGAAATGAGAGCGGTAATACGTGAAATTTTCCTCCTATTTTCGGTCTCTTTTTATTATTTGTCTCTCTTTTTAACTCTTTCTTTGTGTATTGCTCGCATAGTGGAACAGAGACAGAGACTGATATACAACATCACGAGAGATGAAGAAGCAACGGTAGTAATAATGAGGGTGGTTTGAATACTGAAGTAAAGGGGATCGATGTCATACAGTAGAGCAGCGTTATTTTGTGTTAAGTCAACGCATAATTTATCTCATTACTAAAAACGTACAATGCTGGAAACGATTACAGATTTTATGCACAACAAATTTAAATAACTTATCGTCATACGATAATAGAATATATTAGCCTTTAAATATCGTAAATGTTTATTTTAAAAAGATTTCAACGGTCAGTTATCCAACCATCTGCGCCCGTTCATCTAAATACATATGCGCAAGTATACGTAAAATATATATAGGGTGGTAATTTTTTTGAAAACTCACCACCAGTGGCCTAGCATGCATAAAAAGTCAATAGACAACATATTCTCAATATAAAATAGTGTACATTTAAACTCAAGAGAAAACTACCTTCAACAGGCAGTTTTTGCACGCTAGAAGGAGTAGTCAAAACGACCAAAACCACATTTAAGAGCAATCTTCAAAAGGAATGAAAAATGAAAACTTTTTTACCTTATTTTATTCCGGTCAGACCTAAGTTTCAGGATTTTTTAGCAAATATAATAATTTGCTAGGCGAAATCCTTCTTCAGTGACCGCGCCATGACACTAACATATAACTAAGAGACTATTAACACGTATCTCTTCGTTATACATTATAATTTTTCAAATTCACCGCGCAAGCGCAGTATCAGTCAGCAGTAAATGAATGACTGCCGAACCAATCCTTTAAAAAATTGCTAAAGACATATACGTAAAATATTTATAGGGCGGTAAATTTTTTGAAAATGCACATATGCGTGCGTGTCTGTGTACGTACGCGTATGTTGGTGTAGGTATGTATGTATGTACGTATACATATTTAATATATACATGTATGGGATCTTTTTTAAAACGGGGGCAACATTTTTCATTAACGAAACACTTTGAAACTTGGAACACTGGTAGAATGTGTCATATAAAACATCTTTTTCTCTTAGTCTTCTTAAAAAAAAAAAGAAATCCATAAATTATTCCATGTTAAAGTTGTCGTATTTCTGTAATTTCAACCAATCACTGACGTCCATTCAGCCGATATACATTAAGTGCCGACTACATAAACAAACGATTCTGAAACAATTAACCCTAACCCTAACTCTAACCCTAACCCTAACTCTAACCCTAACCCTAACCCTAGGGTTAGGGTTAGGGTTAAAGCAAATTTAAAATGAAAAAAGC
>NC_068983.1:160818480-160829379 GCF_001194135.2 Octopus bimaculoides
TGTGTGTGTGTGTGTGTGTGTGTGTGTGTGTGTGTGTGTGTGTGTGTGTGTGTGTCTATACATGTGTAATTGCATGATAGAACGCACTACGGATGCATAGGAGGTGTTGTTTATCTAACGATGATTGGCAGAACTGTATTTAGATATCGTGTTGACAATTATAATTTAACAATGGCGGAAAAAGTCTTTTGTTAACAAATATTGCATGTATCCAAGGCCGTTAGCGTATCATTATCAGTTGGCTGATGGAGCATTCGTAACTCAATAACTCATATTTTCAAGGCGGCGAGCTGGCAGAAACGTTAGCGCGCCGGGCGAAATGCCTAGCGGTATTTCGTCTGCCGCTACGTTCTGAGTTCAAATTCCGCCGAGGTCGACTTTGCCTTTCATCCTTTCGGGGTCGATAAATTAAGTACCAGTTGCATACTGGGGTCGATCTAATCGACTGACTCCCTCCCCCAAAATTTCGGGCCTTGTACCTAGAGTAGAAAAGAACTCATATTTTCAAGTATTGTGACCTGAATTTAATCAACAAGTGTTCTTCATTCCAGGTTTCACATCAACTGCTAAAAATTCTTATTGTACATTATTTCAAAAAAGAAATCGCTTACAAGAATTCGTTACTTAATTCAGGAGTAATATAAACCAACTGCAGCATTCCTGAATACGGCTAATCTATTTTTAAGATATATTATTAAGTATTTTTTGCCAAATAATGATTCTTTCTGATAAAGAATTTGTAGCGACTCAAGTAGACAAAAATGCAACATGCCCAGGTTCATACTGCACTCCATTTTATAAATAATCATTTGTTGGTGGTGGGAAGTACATGGTAATTAACATGATAAGGCCATATTGTACTTGTAACAGTAAATTTGCAGGTACAGCTCAGTCGTTTGACTCTCTACTTGTGTACCTCATGAAGGCTGGGAAAACGACAATGACATTTCCTTTCCTTTAAATGATATTCATTTTTTATGTCCCAAGTAATTTAATAAATGATTGAGAAGTGGAATCGAAACTAACTCCATTTATAGCAGAAGTTGATAACTGACGCCAACTAGTCAGATGTGACGCCAAAGTTATTCAAAATACTTTTAATTGCGACCAATATTGTTTAGTTTATAAACAAACAATATATAGAAACATTCAAAACAAAATTTCAGCTAAAATGGGTTTTTTTTTTACATTTCTTTTTTTATTTTTCACTTTTAACATGGTTGTATGTGTATAGGGTGAGATGGGGATGCGAGTGAGTGGTAGTGTTAAAATAAATCAAAATATTTACCAAAAAAGAAAGATACATTATAAAATACGCAATACAATAACGCAGCGGTAGAAATATCGGTGTGCCTTGCAGTACTTAGTCACCTACCGATGCTTACTGAGTTCAAATCCTTGCATTTCAGAGTTGATAAAATAAACACCAGTCATATACTAAACCGATTCAATCGATTATACATCTCTCTTCTACAAAGTGTGGCACTATGACGACGCGAGCAATCATTAATTAATAAGCAATACCAAAATAATTGCCAAAGGAAACAGATACAAAAGATAACGACGACGATGATGATGATGATGATGATGATGATGATGATGATGATGATGATGACGATGTTACAGTAACAATGAACGCGACGACATCGATAATAATGACAACAACCACAGTAAGTTCATATGTATGTATGTATATATATATATATATATATATATATATAAAACCACCACATGATGTTTGGGCGGTAGTTTCATTGATACGAGTGTTAAGAGAAAGAAAAGAATAACAGAAAAGATGTGAAACGAAAAAAACTAGTAAAAAGAAAGAAAGAGAGAAAAAATAAAAACAAATTGATGATCCTTGTGGATAGCAGTGAGGGAGAAAGGTGGTTGAAAGAGAAAAAAAAAAATACTGAAGGAAGCTGGAACAATAAAGTGAATAAAAATTGAGACAATTTGGAAGCTAAAAGCAGCATAATTACATATTGCACGGGAATAGATTAATGTATAGTCGCCATACAGCATGTTCTGTCTCGTCTATTCGTCTTGCAAAAAGGAACGGTGCAAAAATATAAGCGAATAGAATGCTTAGCTTCAACTCTACGCCACGCATGTTATTTCTGTAAGCGTCATTTCTAATTTAACTACGATGTTTTCGGTTCGTCTGCCCAGCTCCACAGTAGTCTACAGAATCAGCCATATTTCAATAACTCACTTGGTATTTTAATACCTACTTTGAGCGAAACATAAAAACACAAAATACTTCAGGAAAAATAAGAAAGAAAGGAGAAACGGTACCTACTGAAAAAAGTGTGATTGTAAAAATACAGATAGGACATATATACATATATATATATATATATATATAAGACTTTGATCATTTCTTATCAGCAAGTGCTTAATCACAGACTAATTAACCCAGAATGTTTTGTGAGTATTTAAAATGTTATACAAGTGTAACGAATTTTGATTCATTAACTTTGATGGCTTCTTTATGACATAAACATGTCCGAAAATATCGTTTAAAACTTACTAGCTTTTCTGGCTGTTTGCAGAGAATATTCATAAATGACGGCGGATGAAACGCAATGTGTATTGGCTTCGCGTTCATGCTATAACTTAACTGAGAATATGTATGTTCTGGGGTTTGAGTATGAACAGGTGTACCTATCTGTATATGCATGTGTGTGTAAATATGTGTGCATACATATGCTTGTGAACTGATGAACCCATAATTCAACGAAGGAAAAAAGGAAACATAAATACTGTACGGGCATCTCTTGTGTAATGAAAATATTGCCCTAACGTACAGTCCCTGAGCATGAACCGTACTTTTCTATTGATTTCCATGTTCATTGACTTTTATGTAACATGAAAATCGGAAATAAAATAGGGTTTGCTTTATAAAACTCTGAATTTATGGTAAGATTTTCAAGAATTTACAACTGTGTTTCTCAACTGGGGTCCATATGACCCCTCAGGGTCTATATAAAAAATAGTAATTGGGTGTGGGATTCACAATAGTATTTGAAGAGCCCCTGGAAAATAATTTATTTTAGATGTATGTGTTTGTATGTATTGCAAAAAAACAGCAAGCTAACATTTTGCATAGTTCAACCTACACAAGTTAATGTGTAAAAAAACAAAATAGGAATTTGAAAGAAGCATCTATAAAGCTAGTTTTAAAACATCAAGTGGCTATGAGGGTCGACCAGAATGAAATAATAATCAAAGGCTTCCATAGGTGAAAAATGGTTGAGAACTCCTGATCTACAACCTGTTATGATAAGCAAGGAGCTGTTTTGTTTATTTACTATTTGTTCTGGTTCATTGTAGAGATAATGCTAGCGGGAACGCGAAATCGTCGTAATCCCGGATGAATCTAATGGGTAATTTTTACGCTATTGATTCTTTCTATTAGCAATTGCTTTAAATGTGTTTTTGTTCGCTGTGCTATGTCTTCTATGTATATTAATAACGTTGTAAAGGTGTTGTATATGTCCTCTGTGAGTGTGTGGTATGTTTATGTTGTCGCTGGCTGTAATCGATATCCCCTGGTTGCTGGTTAGTCGTGAAATGGTGGATTTGGTAAGTGCTATTTTAAATATGCTGCTTTTAAGCCCGGTTTCTATGTGAATTAAATGGGATTAGTATAATATGTTGTGCAGCGATGTCTCGAGATGAATGGGAGAATGCGAATGTTGTGTCATTTGTGTATAACGTTGTGTGCACACTATTTGGAAGCGTGCGCAATTTGAGTAGTAGATATGAGTTGCAAAAAAATAGATGAAAAAACAGGTATTTGTGATATTTCTTTCGGGAAACTGTTGGCGCAAAAGAGTCGTAGACGATAGATTGCTCTATTGAATGAGCCTTATAATATTTAGCGACAACTATTTGTTTTTAGCTCCACTCTCTCCCCCCCCACACACACACACATATATATACATACATACACACGGGCACACACACATAGATAGATAGATAGATAGATAGATAGATAGATAGATAGATAGATAGATAGATAGATAGATCCCTACGCGATCATAACTACGCATATATTTGGTCACAGCAAGAAACAGGCGGTTGTAAATGTTGTGGTCAACCGTCTCATCAGTACTGGTTGCATATCCCGTTCTTGATATTATCATCTAATAGTATGTGTGTGTGTGTGTGTGTGTGTGTTTGGTGCAAACAGTTCGTTCATCAACTTACAGGTAAAAAAATTTGTTTAGTTAGTTGTTGAAAGACTTTTGTAATGAAATAGACTCAGAAACACTATATTGCACTTGTCTACAGGCATCGTGTAACATGACTATGTAATGTAGAATCGAAGTATATTCGATGAGACATAAACACGCACAGAGATTCCGCACAAATACACACTTACTCTAATTCATGCATACCTCACATCTCTATCTCATACTCAGATGCAAACACAAAATACTATTCCTCTTTCCTCCCTCTTTCTCTCTCTCTCTTTCTCTCTCTCTCACACACACGCGCGCGTGTACACACACATACACATATACACACATTCACGTACACACACGCGTGCACACACGCACACATACATCTTCACATACACACCAAAAAAATCGATGCGAAACGTTCGCGTTCAATGGGTGAGAACTTAAGAATTCTATATAATCTACAAAATTCTGCTTGGTTAGCAAAACATTTCCATTGTGTCGTCCTTGATTTCCTGTAATTAAACCAAGACGTTTATTTGAAGTCTAAATTGAACAGGAGAATTAGAAAATAATTTGAAATGTTCTTTAATTTCCCATTTTTTCTTGCATGGATAAAAGAATTAACACTAAATAACAAATGTAAAGTCTTTGTCAATTATTTGGAAATAGCCATGAGTTTATTTATTTATTAGGATTATTATTATCTAAGAATGAAATAACTGACTTTCATATTTGCTGGTCTAAATACCGCCACACGCCATATTGAACTATAATATATAAATAATATTATGTATTCTTTTTTTTTATTGCTTTATGTTTATATTTATACATTTATTTATGTATTGTTATTTACAATATTTTGATTTTTTTTTTTTCACCTGAAAGGTACTTGGTTGTTGGTGTCCAGGTTGATTGTCGCCATGGCAAATCAAGCAGTCGTTCTATGTCGCCTCACTGGCGTACGCAATCAGTCGAAAGACCACTGCCATCGTGTAGCTAATTTCCAGTTCACTTGTTGTTGAATATTGAGTCGCATTTGATTTGATCAACATTATTCTCTTCCTATTCCAGATTTTCACCCTTGCCTTCCCATTTCAAAGGTCTGTGTGCGCGCATATGTATGAACTGATGACTGCGCGTAACAGTGCATATATTTGTGTGTGTGTGTGTGTGTGTATGTGTGTGTGTGTGTGTGTGTGTGTGTGTGTGTGTGTGTGTGTGTGCGTGCGCGCGCATATTTATGTGTGCGTGTTTGCAGAAAAGGCGCCGCACGTTTAAACATTGAAACCTAGTGACTAGCGTCAACTCAAGGCAAAGGTAATTTGCTCGCTGTAGTAACCTGCTCAATTATTACCTCACCTAAATGTTTTAAAAGGTAAAAGTTATACTGCGATATTTAGAGTTATTCTAATACGAGTAACATGTGAAAACTTGCTGGTTAGAAAACGGGTCAAAATGTAAAGATAAAAGCTGGATAATTTAAGAAATTGTTTTTCATAAGGCTTCCAGCTGTTTTAAATTCATAGTTGATTGTGTACAGTTGAAACGTTTTAAACTTATCATATGATGTAAGACATAATATTACAATTTTTGTCACCACGGTTTAGAAAAATGAAATACGATTAGCATAAATGGCGTGTGTTTTGTTGCTTTCTTTAAATTTGTTTTCCATCTAGTCAATTAGTTTGTTTTTTTTAAATGTGAGTAAAGTGTTAAGTTGACACCAGATCCTTGACTTGAATTTTTGTGGATTAACTTAATTAGCAAACAGAAATGCAATTAATAAATGAAGGCACAACAATAATAATAGTTAAATAGTTCAGATGAATAGAAACAGGGAAGTATTCGAAAAATGTGACATTCGTTCTTTATTTAAAGTTATTAGTAGTTTATGTAAAAATATAACGAGGAATCAAAACTGAATTTAGAACTACACCGTATCATACTCTCAGTAGAAGTACATGGAATATAAATATGTAGAATGCTAAAGTTGAAATTACGTTACTAAAGATTTTAGAATTTAAATACAAATTAAGGAAGTATGGAAATTACACAACATACTGTAAAATATACAACATTGTAAAATACATTCTATATCATCAATAAAATAATGTAGCAAGATGAATTTTAAAAGCATTTTCATGCTCTTTGATCAGAAAGTCTGTTATGTTATCAAAATATTCGTATCCTTCTTGAAATCTTTTAGTATATCTGTATTAGAATTATGAATTAACATTTTCGGCATCTCTAATTCACATGCTTTTCAGTAATACTTCTGTACGATGCCGAATATCTGATGAGACTAGAAAAACTCAGAAAAATGCAAGCTTGTTCAATCGTTTCCCCAGAAACTTTAGTGGCGGAAGAGAAGGAAAGTAGTCTATGGAGAGGATTGGTCGAGCAAGTAAGAGACTTTGCAGTTCAGATTTAACTTTTGCGCTTGTTCAGCCAATGAACAATGTTAACTGAGATCCAATATTTTTTCATATCAGCATGATTAACCGATTGCATTTCTTTCTGATATTGAAAACTACAAAAATGGTTAAAGGTACCTTTTTACTACTTAACACTATACCTTCCTTGAGTGTAGGACAAAACCCCACTAGGACAAAACCCCCTTCGTACAGAACTCCCTCTATTATATTTTTCGATTATTTTTCGTTTTTACCCCCTTTTATTGCTTCAGTCATTAGACTGTGGCCATGCTGGGGTACCGTCTAGAAGAATTTTTAGTTGAACGTATCGGGTACAGAACATTCTTTTCCTTCTTACTTGCTGCAATTTTTAGACTGTGGCCATGCTGTGGCACTACCTTGAAGAATTTTTAGACGTCTATATGAAACCCAGAGTTTCTTTTTTTAAGCCTGGTCAAAACCACCTCTGTGATGTATTTCGTTTTTTTCCCCTTTATACTTGTTAAATCATTAGGCTTTGGTCATGCTGGGACACCGCCTTGAGGAATTTTTAGTCGAATGTATCAACTCCAGAATTTTTTTAGGTGATTTTCAACCAGCATATGAAGTTAAGCTCAGAAGATCTCTCAGCATAGTAAAAATAACAGCCAAATTTCTTGAATTTCTTTTTTTAATTATTTCACGAAAACAAAAACGGAAATCACGGTTGTAAGAAAAGTTTATTTTCCAAAATTCCAGTTTTAAGTAAACAAAAATATATTCAATCGAAAATGAATAAGTAGAATAGAATAACAGAACACAAGACTCTTTACTACTCAATGTACATATTGTCTAAACTCTAACAATAGGAAAAGCGTTTACTTCAAGAAATGTGTAGAAAGATAGAAACTATAAGAAGTACGCTTAAACAACTAGCCTTCGGTGCCATAATTCTGTTAGACATTCAACGGCCGGAGAAAGTTCAAACGGTCGGCTCATTCTCATTAACCTTTAAGTGCCTGAGAAAAAAAAAAGAAGAAATTAGAATTTTAAAGTACTAATTTTGCTGCTAAAAAATTTTCAAGGCGTTGCCCCAGCATTGCCGCAGTCTAATGACTAAAACAAGTAAGAAAATGAAAAATTCTGGGGTCGATACAGCTGACTAAAAATTCTTCAAGGCGGTGCCCCAGCATGGTCAAAGTCTAATTTCTGAAACAAGTAAAAAAGACGAAAAATAACCAAAAAGTATAACCAAGTGGGGGTTTATCCTGGGGCAGGGTTGTCCTAAGGGATTTTGGTCCGGATTCCTCTCCACTTCATGCATAAAACATCAGCAGATGAATATAGATAAGTTTTAATTAACCAGCAATATTGAAGACTGATTATTTAAAACTATCACGTATTCCATCGACTCAGTGAAGACCGAATTAAAGAACTATGATGGCAAAAGCCACAATATATTGGGAAAATAAAGAAAATACAAAGTCCAATAAAAATAAAGGAATAAATTTTAAAATAGCATTGATAAAATTAATGAAAATAATCAAACGATATGCCACAGCTTTTAGATGTGGACAATCGCAATTTTATGCTGAATCGAGAACATTTTCTAAGGTTAGGCAAGTCTTTAGTTTCAGGCTTTGGTAATATTTGACTGTGGAGGCGCAATGGCCCAGTGGTTAGGGCAGTGGACTCGCGGTCATAGGATCGCGGTTTCGATTCCCAGACCGGGCGTTGTGTGTGTTTATTGAGCGAAAACATCTAAAGCTCCACGAGGCTCGGCAGGGGATGGTAGCAAACCCTGCTGTACTCTTTCACCACAACTTTCTCTCACTCTTACTTCCTGTTTCTGTTGTGCCTGTAATTCAAAGGGTCAACCTTGTCACACTGTGTCACGCTGAATCTCCCCGAGAACGACGTTAAGGGTACACGTGTCTGTGGAGTGCTCAGCCACTTGCACGTTAATTTCACGAGCAGACTGTTCCGTTGATCGGATCAACCGGAACCCTCGACGTCGTAAGCGACGGAGTGCCAACAAATATTTGACTAGAATATAATGTCTCAAATAAGGAAAATACCGTCAAGAAAAAACAGATAGTAAGAATACATATGAATAGACAAACCTAATCAAGCATCTAACAAAAGAATTAATAAAAGGCAATATTAAAGATTTCCACTGTCATTTGCAACTGTATATGCTCATGTAAAAGCCCAATTCTTTAGGTTATTAAGTTCTCAAATGATTTGTAAAAGAATGAAAAATGCAATTAATTACCACAGTGATACAGATGTTAAGTATCAAACATACGTCGTTCTAAATAACAACACTCGTAAATAAAGCCACACAGTTGTTATAAAAGTTTAATCTTGGCCTTTTACTCGTTTCTATCACATTCAGCAAGCTAGCTTAGTGAAATCAATTAACATTCGATAATTATGGTATATCATCACTAACATTTAAGTGCAGGAGTAAGCCTTTCACTCAAAAATATTGAGCTGCTTACCGTTAAGGACAAGGAACTACTTTTACACAACATATATGGAAAATTTCAGATTTTGAGCCACAAATAAGGTGTTAACTATACATAAGACCATTTTGTATTCGGGTACAGACCGTAGCTTAATTCGTCAGAATGAACAAGCAGGAAATAAAAGAGAATATCGGTTCTAGAGACACAGAAGACTACTGACCACATCAAAGTCTATCAATTAACTATAATTTGATAGCATATATAAATATACAGTACTTTATTCTAAAAATACCAATTAATGCTCGAGCACTCGACATAAACAAATTAATATACTACTCTACAGCTAATATTAGGACAGAATAACATTAAATACAATGAAAACCTTGGACTAAAATAGAACATTCCTGATTGAATCGTCAACATCTATGCAGATAGTAACCCAGTCAGAGTTCTTCCCATAACATGTAAAATACCGCCAGAGAATAGTATGAAGATATGGGAGTGAAAAAGAGGAGAAAGACATGAAATGTCAGCAAAATAGTTATAGTAGAAAGGAAAGATATTTAAACAGAGAACAAATTCAATGTAGTCTTTACGCCTTTTACCATAAGAGAGAATTTCTTCTCTACGGTAACTGAAGTGAATTAGCCTTTAGAAGCTGAAATGTGTTACAAAAATATTTTAAATAGCCTAAAGTTTGCTTGTGCCTAATCTCTGCTTGGTGTTGATACTGCCGATTTTATTTCGGCTGGGCTATACAGCTAATCAGTTGTTGACTGATTTTTAGTTGAAGCTAAGGCTTTAAATCTGCCCAAAATTACCTCTAGGAATCCGAAAGGGGGCAGCACTGGGTAGATGTGGTGTTTTTACACCTTGTACCATAAGAGAGAATTTTTTCCCTACGGAGAAATGGTACACAAATACAAATGTAAATAACAGGACATTAACAACAGGTGTCTTTCGACTAAGGACGAATTAAATTAAGCTGGCAGTGACATAAGAGATGACAGGCATGGGGAGGAATATAGATGTTGCACGGATGGTAGTCGAACCAAGAAAGAAAGGTCAGGCTTGGCCGAACACCGGTCATGTGGAGAGAGAGAGAGAGAGGGGGGTGAGGTAGAGGCAGGGGGATAGAAAAATTAGGGAGGGACGAGAAAAAAGAAAAGGGACAGTGGGAAATGAAAGAGGAGAGAAGGTGGGAATGAAGAGAAAACCCGGAAATGTGAGAGAGGAGGAACGAAAGAAAGAAGAGTGGAAAGAACGAAGTAAGTGTGAAGGGACTGAGAGAAAGAAAGAAAGAATGAAAGAATAAGAGAGTCGTACAAAATTTAGATATATATGCATCTATGAGTACAGGACGTCACAGACAGTAAACAACATGAAATGCGAGAACAAATAAGTTGAATACGCAAACAACGAGAGAAACAAATGGAAAACAGGACAAGTAACATAAAGAACGACCCTTCATTAGTTGTTGACTGCCTATCTACTCCTCATTTCGAGCATTGAACGAGAATATGTCTTCAAAAGGCAGTTGCTCCCACAAAAGCCAAAATAAAAATTTGGATTTTATGGAGGTTCAAAGCTGGTAACGAAAACAGGACAGTGGAGACATACAAGGAAACCGAACACTCATTCCTCCACTTCACACTCTACTTCATATCTTATCTAGAATAACTATTGCTTGCCCATTTTCTCAGACCGTCTCCAATGAAGGGATATATAAAATATCCCGGAAACAGCTGTAAGACCTTCTATATATAAATGGTCTAAAATTTTTCACACCCTTGGATTTTTATCTCATTCTGAAATTTTATATATATATATATATATATATAT
>NC_068983.1:160829434-160841320 GCF_001194135.2 Octopus bimaculoides
TATATATACATATATAGTGAGAGAGAGAGAGAGAGAGAGAGCTGGGTGGTTAAGATGTTCTTTACGCAACCATGTAATTTCGAGTTTTGTTCACCAACCCAGCTTGCGTTGAATCATTGAGCTAACTAATAACTTGCAGGTGGGACTTTGTAGACGGATATTGAGGAAAGAGGAATCGGTTCTGTGATCGCGTGTCTATGTGTATGTGTGTGTGTATGTGTTTATTTGTGTTTATGTAATCACTGTTAGTGTTTGCCCATGTAAAATGATTTCGAGTTTCTGCAATGTGTACCAAATGCATACCTAGCGTTCCAGTGACAACATGTCTATGAAATAATTGCCGAACTGAAATTAGTACTCAGATCGATAGGATCGATTAAAAACTTTTCGGGGCAGTGCACCTAGTATCATGGCTTCAGTCAGATGATTGTAACAAGTAAAACTACACGCACACACGCGCGCACACACACACACACACACACACACATACACACACACACACACACACACACACACATGTATATATGGAGAGGAGAGAGAGAGAGGTAGATAGATTGCTAGATAGATAGACAGAGAGACAGCCAGACAGACAGACAGACAGACATACAGACAGACAGACAGACAGACAGACAGACAGACAGACAGACAGACAGACAGACAGATAGATAGATAGATAGATAGATAGATAGATAGATAGATAGATATGTGTGATGAATGCATGCATGTGAGTGCTTGTGTATGTGGTAGTTAGAGTAGAAGATGTGAGCGCCCATCAATCCATAAACACTTTTTAGAAAGCTTGACTGTTCGTGTTTGTAACGCCAAGAAAACAAACAAGAATCCGAAATCAGTGTTGAAATGCCATTTTCCAATTGTATTACCAATGTTTGCAGCACAGTACCTCAACACACATATCTATTTGTTCTTTATTAACAATTTCAATTACAATGAAACATGCCAGAGTTGTATTAATCGGCGCCAGGATACTTGAGTAGACTGTGCTATAGTATTTTCGTACTAAACGAGTCAACTACTAAAGGTCAATGAGTGGATGTCAAATTACAAATGTTTGTGTATTTATGTATAACTAAATAATCTTATCTCTGCGTCTTAGCTGCCAATATGTGTACACTATATTCTGCTGATCATGATATCTTTTACTTTTCTAGTGTTTTTGGTTTTTGTTTTTGTTTCTTATGGACTATGTGATCAGTTCATAAAATGTGAATAAGCACTCCAGTTGACACCAAGTCATTGTGTCGCGCTTCTGTTTTTCTTTTTTTCTTTTTTAGATTAACTCAACATGCAGCCCTTAAAGAGTCTGCTACTATTATTCTTTTTTGTATTCTGTATTCATTGAATCCATTGGCAATGATTCCGCAATCATAGACCGTTACCTAAAAAAAAAAAAATAGGCAGAAGTTTTGAATAAAATGCTTTTGGTCAATTTTTCATGACCTTAGAGTGTTTTGAACACGCATTTTTTTTTTTTATTTTTTTTTAATTTTTTTTTACTTGCTGAGTTTAGATAATGACGATGGATCCCTGACTCTTGATATCGTTAATATTCCATATAAACTGGTCAAAATAAAATGAACGAGAAGATTCTAGAGGGACGATGTTCTGGATAAAAAAAATTGGAAATAGTAATTAGTGGGGAGGAGGGTTTGAATATACCAAAGACACCGAGAGGTCGAGAACCAGGTGAGGTGGAGGGGCCTGAGTAGTAGAGGTATGAGACCAACCAGCCCTGAGGAGTAGAAACTGTTATAGGAACGATAGAAAAGAGAGAAAGGGTAAACAGTACGCCTGTGACCAGAGCCTGGAGTGTGTCTATTTGTTGGGTGCCAAATAGCCGCGAGGCCCTTCTCTGGATGCGATCCTGATTGTCAATGTGCATAGCGGCAACACCGTGCCAGAAATGTAAGTTATACTCCATTACGAGATTCAGTTGAGTTTTGTAGAATGTCAGCAGTTGTTGAAATATTTTCAAGTTTGAAAGATAAAAGCTGACTTTTGTGATGCAGTCCTGGCAATGCTAGGGACATGCTTTTCCCAGGAGCGATTCTAGGTTATAGTGAGACTTATAATTTGGAGTGATTGAGAAGGCGCTAGCAAAGTGCTGCGCATGTTTAGGAGTGTGGCTCGATGTGTTTTTTTTCTTGATATACGTAATGCTTCAGCATTCGCTGCTAAGAGACAATGATGCTCTCAAGGTTTCTGTGTATGCAATAAATGCAGAGTTTTGTCATCTGCATAAAAGTAGATGTTTGTCGAAAATGGAAGCAAGCAGATCATTTAAACACTCGCCGCACTGTTGCATTCATAATACGAAGCTACTGAATTTAGAGATGACACATGCAACATGCACGTTACATTCATTAATGGGAAGCATGGGAAACAACCTTTCTTTCAAAGGTGCTTTATTACAAGAAGGGCTTAAATTTTATTGGCACTATAAGTTTGTGATTGCTCCCCCTATAACTGTATCCGGAATAATTCGAGGTTTTATTTCAAGTTTAGTCAATATATCTCTTTTGGCTGTGGCGAGCTGGCGGAGATGTTAGCACGCCGGGCAAAATGCTTATCGGTCTTTCGTCTATCTTCATGTTCTGAGTTCAAATTCCGCCGGGATCAACTTTGCCTTTCATCCTTTCGGGGTCGGTAAATTAAGTACCAGTTACGTATAGGGGTCGATCTAACCGACTGGCCCAATCTCCCAAAATTTTGGGGTTTGTGCCTGAAAAGAATATATCTCTTTTGAAGCTGAAAATAAAATCGATCTGGTTATATTTCTCAGGTTGAATGCCATATTATTATTTTTGACACTTGATACTAAAATATTATACTTAGTATTATTATTAAGCGTTTTGAAAACCCTTATAATTTTACTCTCCTGATAGATTTTTTTCTTGGAAGGAAAATACAATTAAGCAGATTTGTAATGCTACTATTCTTACAGAAAAGTGTTTGGAATACCAAAATACATTAGCGAATACTAGATGCTAAGCGGACGTCAAATAAACATGCACAATATAGTTTTAGTTGGAAATTTACAAATGATGCCAATCAAAGATATATCCGTTCACTGAGCCTTTTCAATGTGTTCCTAGAATACAAACATAGTAATGTTGACCCTTCAGTCTGTTGAAGGAAATGTTTAAGCGGGTGGTAGAGAAGTCAGTAATTTCCATTTTGTCGATGATCTTGATTTAATTGTGCATGTTTTGATACATTTTCGGGAAGCTTTGGAAAATAAGTGCTGAAAATGGCTAAATAGAGTAGGACTTGGACGATAATAGAAATAATCAATCTCAGAGAAGTAGCAAGGGTGACTCTGCATAAGGTTGGTGAACTTAAACACCTGAGAAGAACAATAACGGAAGCCGTGAGATCAAAGAAAGAGTTCAAATACGGAATTGACACAATTAAAGTGGGCTTTGACAAAATTAGATCTATTTGGAAAAATAAATTAAAAGATTACAATAAAATAAAAAACAATTATCATATTTATCATAAGTTTATCATAAAGCGCAGGAGTGGCTGTGTGGTAAGTAGCTTGCTTACCAACTACATGGTTCCGGGTTCAGTCCCATTACGTGGCACCTTAGGCTAGTGTTTTCTACTATAGCCTCGGGTCGACCAAAGCTTTGTGAGTGGATTTGGAAGACGGAAACTGAAAGAAGCCCGTCGTATATATGTATATGTATATATATATGTGTGTGTTTGTGTGTCTATGTTTGCCCCCACCCCCAACATCGCTTGACAACCGATGCTGGTGTGTTTACGTCCCCGTAATTTAGCGGGGTACTAGGCTGACAAAGAATAAGTCCTGGGGTCGATTCGCTCGACTAAAGGCGGTGCTCCAGCATGGCTGCAGTCAAATGACTGAAACAAGTAAATGAGTAAATGGGAATATTAAGAACGATAGCAATTTTAGTGGGGCATTTGGTGCTAAAAGTCAGCAAAATAATCATAGACTTTGCAATGCGATGTTATGGAAAGATTATACGTATTCCATAATCAGATCATAGAACTAACAGTTTGTAAACCGTGACACTCTTCAGTCAGTTACCGAATGAAGGAAAATATAGTAGTTTTGTTATAAAAAACGACATCATTATTTCCAGCCTGAAACAAATATGGCCATGCATTGAAAATTATTGTGGAAAAAGAGTAATGGTGTTTAAGCGACGTGAAGAGCAGACTCCGACGAAAACGGCGGAAAACTTAAAATCAGCTTGTACACTAACAGAAAAGCATGAATCTTTTGTCATTGGGTGACAGATTTGATCGTTTGATTTTGAAGACAAGACGATGTTCAAGTTTAATCATTTTTCTTAATGACTTCTGTTATTTTTGTTTTAACGTTTAGTTTGGAGAAAAGCGTTCTTCTGAACATCAACGTTAGTAGATATTCCCGATATTTTCTTCTGAATGAAGTGTTTATTTGCGGCGTTTAGTTTTATTCCTGCGTTTTTATAGTGATCAGCAAAGATCATTATGGCTGTTACTGATAATATCGTCATCGTCCCAATATTCTCACGAACATACATACATTCATTCATACATACATACATACATACATACATACATACATACATACATACATACATGCATGCATGAGAGTTGTCGACTCGTTAAACGAGTAGGACCATGGTTGACCAAATAAAATGTGTCACAGCATTACATGTTGTGAGAACGGCAATGGCTCTTGAATCCTGCCCGCGACTCACAGATACCGTGTGTATGTGTACACGTATATGTATATCGATACATACACACGAAATATACACAGGAATGTGTGTGTGTGTGTGTGTGTGTGTGTGTGTGTGTGTGGTTTGTGTGTGCATGCGAAGATAAGTATTTCAGGACGTAACCTGCCTTTACATGAATCTCATGAAGTCAGTTTACTATTGTTAGTTCAAGATAAGTGAGAAGTCTTAAGCTTTGAGTCACGCAAGTGATTGATGGTCGTGATATTCCTTGTAGTATTAGTTCTGTGGATGAAGTACGATCAAAGTAGAATGAATTCGACTGAACCGAGCCTATGACTATTTCGTATTTCTAGTTACTTCACCTTATGTAATTAAAGCCCACGTGATAGCACGTCACAAAGCTCTTTTTCTTTTTGTTTTTGTCATTTCGTCCTTGACCTTAGGTAATAAGTCATTATCCGCGAATGTAAAAGATTAAGGAAAGGCTTATTACGTAAACTATAAGTATAGGAAGAAAAGAAACTGTCTACCACAGCCATGTCACAATTTGAATCAGAACTACAAAACTCAACAAGAAAATAAAATTTCGTATATAAATATCATATGCTATGTAAACAAAGAAATCAATTCCACCAACAAAATTAATTGAAATTATAGCATATCCATTAACGAAGCTCGTGACTAACATGAGCCAAACAACCTAGAGGAAATAAACCAAATTTGTTTTGAAAATAAATGATCATGTCGTTATGAATGTTATTATGCTTACTTACGACCGATATGTTAATGCATATCATTTTATATATGTTGCATATTTTATCAGGTCGACCTTCACGGTCTAATTGTTCAATGTTGCTTATACAACCGTATTATATGTATAAAACAAAATTAGTGATAAACGTTGATCGGGCTATCCAATTTCTTCTATTATTTTCTAAATTAAATGCCATGCAAATTGTAATAAATCTGTTCTTAAATTCTTTATTGCCACCAACCTTAGATTATTTAATTTTAAAATTAGTGCCATTGCATTTCCTCAATTATATATTGAAGTAGCCTATAAAATATTTTATTTTCATATTTACTAACATTATTAAGCTCAATCGACTAAACACACTATCTTGGTCACTGTCAAAGAATATAGACTTAACAGCAGAAAGATTTTTTTCTTCAACATTATGTTCTCCAGCATCTCCAGAAATACTCCAAAAAATCATTCTCTGATTGCGAATCTTCAGCGTACATCTTCCCAACAGTGATTCTCAAACAGCAGATTTTATCACAATGACTGTATAACAACAGATTTTATCACACAAGATTTTATTACAAGGACTGTATAACAACAGATTTTATCACACAAGATTTTATTACAAGGACTGTATAACAACAGATTTTATCACACAAGATTTTATTACAAGGACTGTATAACAACAGATTTTATCACACAAGATTTTATTACAAGGACTGTATAACAACAGATTTTATCACACAAGATTTTATTACAAGGACTGTATAACAACAGATTTTATCACACAAGATTTTATTACAAGGATTGTATAACGGCAGGTTTCACAATAACTAGCAACAGATTTAATCACAGTCACTGTATAACGTCAGATTTTCTCACAATGACATTCTAAATACTGATTTCATCATATTGATTGTATAACAACAGATTTTTTCCACAATGACTATCGAACGCCAAATTTTCGTACGATGGTGGTTTAACAACAGATTTCGTACAAAAGCTGTTTAACAAGAGATTTTCTCCAATAACTGGCCAAGAATAAGATTTTTACCTTGGCAGTCTAACAACAAATCTTTTTACCATGACCGTTTAACAGTAAGATTCATAGAATAACTGTCTAACATTTTATGTTACATAATTACATCCTATTTCTTGCATTAATCCTCTAACAAGCAATTCCTCTAACAACAATGACTCTCAAACAATTTATTTCCCACAATGACTCCCTAACAAAATGTTTGCTGTACTGACTCTCAAAAAGACATAATTCTTATAATGCTTCACTAACAATAGATTTCCAACATATTTTCTACAACTTTATAACAACAGATTTCCAATACATTTTTTCTAACTGAAAGTTTGTTATAAAATATTACTACCAGTAACTAGCAAATAACAGGTTCTTCAACCAGAATTCTCTAAAAAGAGCATATTAATATAATTTCTTCAGAAGTGAATTTCCCGTGGTATACTAGTGTCTACAGTCATCATTATACACCCTGTACAATTGAATCCAACATTTGCATATTCATTTCATCGTTTTCACAATAACCGTTCCATCAAGTACGTTATAATATCCTACTCTTTGATTGTTTCCAGTGAACTTAACTGCGTACCGTGGAAGGTAGGTAACTACTGCATCAGCATCAGTCATGAAAATGGAACTAACAGAAAGTATGTGAACGGGATCGGAATTAACCCAAATCAAGAAATCTTTTAATCGTTTCCTTGACTCTATAACGCACCTCAGGATTTGCGTGTAGCTTTGTGATTATGTTAACCACCGTTATCTATTCATTATACTAGGAATTGGACTATAAGCTACTAAACCTACTTTTATATCCACACACATACGAGGATAAGTACAAATAAATTCTCATAGTTTCAGATACTCCATCTGATAAAAACTTAACTTCCTTTCTCTTTAAAACTCTGAAACTGCGGTGGTCAGTCAGCTTTCAAGAAATAGCTGTCATATACCATTTTAAAATACAAAGTATCAAATGAATAAAAGGAAGTATGTGTTTAATACTGGAAACATAGATACGCAGTAATACAGACAATAAAGAAATTATTTATTCATTGCTGTAATGCTTTTAATCATAAATATTATCAGTCAAGTCTAGCATAAAACTCAACACTGACATTAGTCTCAAGTTACACAATAGTGTGACAAAAGCGGCGAGCTGGCAGAAACGTTAGCAGGCCGGGCGAAATGCTTAGCGGTATTTCGTCTGCCGCTACGTTCTGAGTTCAAATTCCGCCGAGGTCGACTTTGCCTTTCATCCTTTCGGGGTCGATAAATTAAGTACCAGTTACGCACTTGGGTCGATATAATCGACTTAATCCGTTTGTCTGTCTTTGTTTGTCCCCTCTGTGTGTAGCCCCTTGTGGGCAGTAAAGAAATAACACAATAGTGTGACAAAAATATGTATTACAGTAGCTATTGTAATATTATACAATAAGGGAAGGTGGCGGGGTGGTAGAACGTACACCTAGCGAAATGCTCGGCGGCATTGCTTCCGTCTTTAAGTTCTGAGTTCAAATTCCGCTGAGATTGACTTTGCCTTTCATTCTTTCGGAGTCGATAAATTAAGTACCAGTCGCCTATTGGGTCGATTTAATCGACTGGCCCCTATCCCCCAAAATTTCGAGCTTGTACCTAGAGTAGAAAAGAATATACAATAAGGGAAGTTGGCGAGGTGGTAGAACGCACACTTAGCAAAATGCTCGTCGGTATTGCTTCCGGCGAGCTGGCAGAAACGTTTGCACGCCGGGCGAAATGCTTAGCGGTATTTCGTCTGCCACTGCGTTCTGAGTTCAAATTCCGCCGAGGTCGACTTTGCCTTTCATCCTTTCGGGGTCGATAAATTAAGTACCAGTTACGCACTGGGGTCGATATAATCGACTTAATCCATTTGTCTGTCCTTGCTTGTCCCCTCTGTGTGTAGCCCCTTGTGGGCAGTAAAGAAATAGGTATTGCTTCCGTTTTTACGTTCTGAGTTCAACCTCTGCCGAGATCGACTCCGGCGTTTATCCTTTCGGAGTCGATAAAATAAGCATCAGCTGATCACTGAGGTCGACATAATAGACTTACTCCCTCCCATGAAATTGCTGACCTTATGCCAAAATTTGAAATCGATATTCAATAAAAATAAAGCAGCAAGCTGGCAGATTCATTAATGCGCCGAAAGAAATCCATTTGCGCCATTTCTTCCCACTTTATGTTCTGAATTCAAATGCCGTTGAGATCGACTTTGCCTTTCTTCTTTTCGGAGTTGATATAATAAGTATCATTTGAGCATTAGGGTCGATGTAATCGACTTACTCACTTTCCCGAAATTGCAGGCCCTGTACCATAATTAGAAACCAATATTATACCATAAGTAAGAAATGGTCATAATTCTGTGAGGCCATAACGGAAAACACCAATGTGAAATATGGACAAAATGTAGAAACGTCTTTTTGTAAATATAGAAGAGTCAGAACTATAAATCACGTGCTGGTTTGCCCTTAGTTGAACTCTCTATGTTGCTTGGATAATTTGAGAAATACTTCGAAGATGGTGTAAAAATCTGAAGCACTTTATAAAGACGCTAAATAATAATTGTTTGTACTTATATACCTGTGTTTCAGTTATCGAATATTCATCATATATTTTAGTTCTTCTATCTAGGTGACAACTTTTATCAAGCGAAGACCTTTATGTGGTTGCTAGGCCTGTGAGACATAAGAGTTAAATGTTCTTTAGATTTCTGTCTGTGGTCTTATCGTAAAGGAAGAATACATCGGATAATGTAGTTCTAGATGTTATGTCTGAAAAAACGACGAGATGGTCAAGATTACGAAAGCCTTCGATCACAGATAAATTTGATTAGTGCTGCCTTGGAACTAAAACAACAGTAACAACAACTACAAAAGCAGCAGCGGCAACAGAATTAGCTTCAATACATTTTCAATTCAGTTTTTGTTATATAGGTCACACAAGATTAAGACCATCGCTTCCTTACTGCATCATATTAAAAAAAATCTACTGTAATTTACTCTTTTACTTGTTTCAGTCATTTGACTGTGACCATGCTGGAGCACCGCCTTTAGTCGAGCAAATCGACCCCACGACTTATTCTTTGGAAGCCTAGTACTTATTCTTGAGTTGTCAAGCGATGTTGGTGGCACAAACACAGACACACAAACATATACACACACATCCATACATACATACATACATACATATATATATATATATATATATATATATATATATACATATATATACATATATACGACGAGCTTCTTTCAGTTTCCGTCTACCAAATCCACTAACAAAGCTTTGGTCGGCCTGTGGCTATAGTAGGAGACACTTGCCCAAGGTGCCACGCAGTGGGAATGAACCCGGAACTATGTGGTTGGTAAGCCAGCTACTTACCACACAGTCACTCCTACGCCTAATATGTATATTTGTCTCCCAACTAAGTGACTTGAAGCTGGTATTTATGTTGCTTAATCTTGTGTCAGGCTTCACTGAGCGGGTTTAGGATTAAAGGCATTTCGGCAGTGACTCTACCATCATATCGCATCCAGTTCTTTTCTGAATTTCTACGTATCTAGACACTCCAATATCCAACGTATCCTTCTTTTTATTCCTACATTCCATGTGTTTTAAATTATAAATGGTCTTTATTTCTTGTAATTTAAGTGACCATGTAAATGCTCCCTCGTTAGTTCACAGTTTAAAAGTTATAGGGGAAAGAGAAATAGGGTTTCTCGGATGAAATATATGAAATTATCAGCCAAAATTAAAGTTACAAATTTCATCCATTAAGAAACTAATTGTACTCACTTTGTATAAAAGAAGAGGCAGGGTACTTTATATATCAATTACTAGTGCGATGCATAAATAATGATTGCTAACATAGACACAAGAAAATTAACAAATTCCGGGTAGACGAGTTATAGGGTCAATTATTGCAAGCACTTGACTAGGGCTTACACTCCCTCAGCAAAACAAAAATGTTCAAGTTGACTGCAATGTGATTTGAACTGAGATCACGCGATATCTTCAGACCTAAACATCTGTCTGCCACTCACTTCACCGACATGTGCAAGCACACTTAAACTCAGGTAGTAGATATAAACACCTCGCACCAATGCCCCACAACCATAAACAAAAACTTGCCACTAGAATTTATATAATTATCAACTATTTTTCAGTATTTTTCATATATACTCCCATCAAAGTCGCTCTGCTCATCTTTCTGACAATTTGTTTTTATCTATTTCCAGTCCATTGTACAAATATCCAAGTACACTTCAATCCACCGACAAACAACTATATGCTACCAGCATCAGCAATAAAACATCCAAAATACAGCATCTAATAACAACACCCAAAAATTAAATCCTATAATTACAACTATCATTGTCCTGAAAATTCTATTTCATATATATATATATAAATATTAATTTTTCTGAGTTTCTCTAAAGGAGACTACAGCAGCGGTACTGGATATTAATAGTTATCGTCAAGCTAACATGGCAGTTCAGAAAAATAGGACGAATGCTACCGTTGATTAGCTCCAAGAGGCCATCGACTCTAGCTATGCGACACACGAACCTGTGTCCATTATAACCTTCGAACAAGGGAGGTCAGCCGCTTCCCCTTGCTGGTCTGGCATCTACAGACTAGGTATTTTCCCTTTATCAATGTAGAGCAGCCGAACCCAGCAGGCGTCGCTACTGACCGTTTGTTCGAAGTATTATTTACCTATATTCAGTGGAATTACATCCACTGGTTTTTAAAAATAGAAAAATTAATATTTCTAAGTCTCTCTAAAAGAGACAACGGCAGCGGTACTGGATATTAATAGTTATCGCCAAGCCAACATGGCAGTCCAGAAAAATAGGACGAATGCTACCGTTGATTAGCTCCAAGAGGCCATCGCATTTAGAGAGACTTAGAAATATTAATTTTTCTATTTTTGAAAAAATCAGTGTGTGTATTCCACTGAATTTAGGTAAATAATCCTTCGAACAGACGGACAGTAGCGACGCCTGCTGGGTTCGGCTGCTCTACATTGATAAGGGGCAAATATCCTGAAACTAGTCTGTAGATGCCAGATCAGCAAGGGGAAGCGGCTGACCTCCCCTGTTCGTAGGTTATAATGGACACAAATTCGTGTGTCACATAGGTAGCTAGAGGTGATGGCTTCTTGGAGCTAATCGAAGCAGCATTCGTCCTATATATGTGTTTTTCTCCTTGTCTCCGTATTCTTTCTGTTGAAGAGCGTAGCTCGAAACGTCAAAGACTTTCCGTATTCCCGAGCGTCATACTAATATATACTTTTGTTATTTACACCACCTGTCCTCGTCTGTTGTTATTATTTGTATATTCTCCCATATATATATATATATATATATATA
>NC_068983.1:160841707-160842689 GCF_001194135.2 Octopus bimaculoides
CACACACACACACACACACACACACACACACACACACACACACACACACACATATATATATATATATATATATATAGCACGTGATATAGGAGTTTCTGCGCCCATAACAGACGAGTCTCGTCTTCTACGATCTAAGTGTGCTATTATGAGAGTTCTCGCGAGGCTAATAACGCAATATTAAGTTTTTTAACATGATATCCACGTTGATTTGGCTATAAAGATTGCCTTTTGGCACTAACACTGCTTCCTTCGCTAATAATTAATCTTTAATGACCCTGGAGGGTATTCGCGACGTCAGTGTCTGAAAAGATGCTGATATTCTATATATCGTTGCAACGAAATTTCTTGGCTATGCGGTAACCGGACGCTTCCCACTGATGATATCCACTAAACTGAAATTTAGTCGAACGAATAGACCCTAGTACTTGGATTTTCCTTTAAAGCCTGATACTTATTAAATTGGTCTCTTTGCCGAGCCACAAGGTTACGGGGACGTAAACACACCAATACCGGTTGTCAAGCGATGATTGGGAACAAACGCAGACATAACGGCACACACGCGCACACATGCGCGCACACATGCGCGCACACGCGCACACACGTATATATATACATACGACGGGCTTCTTTCAGTTTCCATCTCCCAAATCCACTTACAAGACATTGGTCAACCTGAGGCTCAAGCAGAAAAGACTTGTCCATGATTCCAAGCGGTGCAACAGAACCCGGAACCTTGTGGATTTCAAGGAAGCTTTTTACAACACAGCTACGCCTCTCGAATGACGAGAATGAGTGGTGCATTGGCGGATAAAATTTCTTTATTTGTGTATTAAGGTTATCATTGGTTTCATGTTAAGAAAAGTATCTTAATATCTTGATATGAAACCAATAGTAGCCTTCATACACAAATAATACACACACACACACACACACACACACACACACACACACACACACACACACACACACACACACACACACA
>NC_068983.1:160843783-160846817 GCF_001194135.2 Octopus bimaculoides
ATATATATATATATATATATATATATATATATATATATATATATATATAGTTCACATATGTGATCCAGATATTCTCTGTATAGAAGACACTTAGTAATGCTGAAAAGATTAGACTCCGATGTCTTTACAAGTGATCATTCTACAAGGGTATAGAAAAGCTATAAGAGAGATCAGGTTGAGCGGGTATAGAAGCAATTATGAAGATAAGCAAATTAGACACATCATATAATTGCTTCTATACTCGATCAACAGGATCCTTCTTATACTCTTTCTTTACCTTGTGAAATGATCCCCTGTAGAGACATTCGAGTCTAAGTTTGAATATTTTATATATACATACATATTAGGTTGTCTGGAAAGTTCTGAGCGTCTTAAAGCTAAATCTTTTAACCCCTCATTGAGCACACCTGAAACGTAACACAGTTAAAAATTTGGCGTTGTTTGAAGTGGTAGTGCATCTCTTCTATGTTCCTGACTAAAAATAGATTTATCTTTCATTCTGATTACTTTTTATTAACATTTGAAATAGAGAACCAAAAATTTGACTTCCGCGCTGTAATGCTTTTCTTTTTCTGAAAAAGGAGAAAATGCTGCAAAGACTTTCAAAAACATTTGTGAAGTTTATGGTGATGATAATGTAGGTGAATCAACTGTTCGAAAGTGATTTTCAAAATTAAAAACTGGAGAGTTTAGCTTGGAAGATGACAATCGCAGTGGAAGACCTTCAAAATTGGATGAAGATGTTTTGAAGGCAAAAATCGAAGAAAACTCAAATATCATGACTAGGAAACTTAGTGAAGCTAGAATACATTTCTCGTTATAGTGTATGAGCCCCTCACATGCCTTTTTTGAAACAACTTGAGACTGGAGCGGAAAAATGAATTGTGCATGAAAACGTTGTGCGAAAAAAGATTCTGGAGTTTGCGTAAAGATCTCCAAAACAGCAACCAAAGACGAATATCCATGCCAAAAAAGTTATGCTTTGTGTTTGGTGGGATCATAAAGACATTATTTATTATGAGCTTCTCCCACAAAGCCAGACCATTAATGCTAGTGTGTACTGTCGTCAGCTGGTTAATTTGAACCAAAAAATCAAAGAATTGAGGCCGGAGATTGCCAACAGGAAAAGGGTAGTGTTCCAAGACAATACCCAACCACATGTGTCTTTAGCTACTCGAACAAAGTTACATGAACTTGGCTGGGATCTCTTACTCAATTCACGATATTCGCTTGATACTGAGCCATCCGACTGCCACTTGTTTTTGTCCCTACAGAACACATTGCAAGGAAAAGCATTTAAAGATTTAAATGGAGTCAAAAGGCATCTAGATAACTTTTTTTCTTCAAAATCAGTCAAATGCTATAGGAGGAACCAGGTTGAGCGGGTATAGAAGCTATTATGGGGATAAGCAAATTAGACACATCAAATAATTGCTTCTATACCCGATTAACGGGATCCTTCTTATAGCCTTTCTTTACCTTATGGAATGATATATATATATATATATATATATATATATATATATATATATATACATACAGGCGCAGGAGTAGCTGTATGGTAAGTAGCTTCATGTGTGTTTGTGTGTCTGTGTTTGTCCCCCCAACATCGCTTGACAACCGATGCTGGTGTGTTTACGTTCCCGTAGCATAGCGGTTCACACACATAGACACGCACACACACGCACACACACTCACAATAGTAATTCAATACGTTTCATATGAATAGCTTTGTAAAATTAACGATTCATTATCTTTATAATTTGTTTCTTACTACGAAAGCACCCCCACCCTACCTGACAGATTCTTACACACTTATAATCCACTTCTAGCTCTATAAAGCTTCTCCTCTCCCTGCTGTTTCTGCTCAGGAGGAGCCCTCGTTGGTTCTGCATAAAACAGTTTCCCAAACATTACCCTGACGGAAGTAATTTTGGAAACGAGCATTTTTATTGATTTCTTCAAACATTATGATAAACTCCCCAACCCCTACTTTTAAACCCTATTTAATCATATATAATTCTCCATCGTTGAAACAGATTCTTATATGATTCCCATACCCATCACCAAAGCTTCTTTTTTCACTCTCACTAACTCAGTCGATGCTTTTCGATGGGAACTGTCTCACACAAGTTCCCAGACTCCGCTACAGAGCCAAGCTTTTCCAGATCAGTGAACAGCTGCCTTATCTGCTCAACACTGCCTAATATCTGATTACAATCACCAAACATTAACTAGATGGAGAAATTTACCGAAAAAATACATGCACACGCTTGCGCGCACGTACGTACACACACACACATGCACACGCTTGCGCGCACACACACACACACACGCGCACACGTAAACTACGCAAATACACACAAGCGTTCACAAAATCACGAACACATACACACATATATACATATACGGGCACACGCATAGACTTGCATATATACAGAAACAAACGTATACAGATTTATAAATACACGAATACACATACACACACATAGGTACCACACTCACACATACGCACGCACGTACACGCACAGCACATACATACGCACGTAAATACTCATATACTACGCCCCCACACTCACATGTACACACACACACACACACACACGTACACAAACACACACACATATGCAGACACACGCTCTCACACACACACACACATACTCACAGATACACAAATGCCAAAATTCCTCCTTTCCCGTGATAAGATATTTCAGCAAGTTGTTTTGCTTCATGTTTTTTAACCAAGCTATCGTCTGCCACCCTACTGGCGTCTTCGTGTCCCCCGTATCGGGGTAAAGTCTACACATAACATGAAACGAAGATGAAGAAAGTTATTGTAAAAGAAAGAAAGAAAGAAAGAAAGAAAGAGAAGGAAAGAAAAGAAGAAACTGCAGAAAGGTAAATGAAACAAGAATGATTAGACAAGAATGAAAAAGAACTAAAAATACAAAGAAAATAGTTTCAGACACACGCGCACGCACACACAGACACAAACACACACACACACACACACACACACACACACACACACACA
>NC_068983.1:160847053-160847667 GCF_001194135.2 Octopus bimaculoides
ATATATATATATATATATATATATATATATATATATAAACATACATAAATACAGTATATGGTGGAAGGTATGTATACGTGTAAGTGCATGCGTACACAAGTGTGTGTATGTATGTAAATTTCTCCAAATCCTTACAACTAGTCACATGATTTATTTTTCGTAGCTCATTTCTGCTATCTTTCAATATCTTTTATCTTTTACTTGTTTCAGTCATTAGAATGCGGCCATGCTGAAGCACTGCCTTGAAGGATTTGTAGTCGAATGAATCGACCAGTGTACTTTTTGTGCTTTTTCAGGCTTAGTACTCTCTTTTACTCTTTTACTTGTTTCAGTCATTTGACTGCGGCCATGCTGGAGCACCACCTTTAGTCGAATCAAATCGACCCCAGGACTTATTCTTTGTAAGCCTAGAACTTATTCAATCGGTCTCTTTTGACGAACCACTAGGTTACGGGGACCTAAACATACCAGCATCGGTTATTAAGCGATGTTGGGGGGGGGGACACAGATACATAACATATACGCACGCATACATACATATATATGGGCTTCTTTCAGTTTCCGTCTACCAAATCCACAAACAAAGACACAAATGCGCGCGCACATACACATAT
>NC_068983.1:160848543-160849244 GCF_001194135.2 Octopus bimaculoides
ATATATATATATATATATATACGAGGGGACATAAAAAAATTATCCGCACTTTTACCATTACATATCTTTAGTATTGTCACACTGCCTTCTGCGCATGCGTGCTTATAATTAGTACTATTGTGGTCACGTAATCGAAGTTTGAGCCTGATCACGCCAAATTTTCTTTCTGGCTTGACAGTGTAAGCATAGTCGCTCCTCTAGCAATGTGCACCAAAGAAGATCAAAGAACAGTGATGCAAGAGATGGTAATGGGGAAGCGGTTCACCATTACCATCTCTCAAGCTTGCTGAATCTTCTCGTCACTGGTGGAGATTAACGGGTGTCCTGCTCCCTCTTTGTGCGTCACGCTTGTCCGGCCACATTTAAACCCCTCGATTCACTCATACACACTTCTACGTGGCAGTGCATTGTCCCTGTATTGTGCCAAAAGCTGCCAATGAATTTCAGCACCGGATACACCTTTCGACTGGAGAAATCGAATCACTGCCGCTTTGTTCTTCTTTTGTGCACATTGCTAGTGGATCGGTCACGCTTACACTTTAAAGCCGGAAAGGAAAATGGCGCGATCAGGTTCAAACTTCGTTCACGTGACCACAATAGTACCAACTATAAGTACGCATGTGTAGAAGGTAGTGTGACCATAATAAAGATATATTCTGGCAAAAGTGCGGATAATTTTTGACTTCCCTTCGTATATATAT
>NC_068983.1:160849648-160851165 GCF_001194135.2 Octopus bimaculoides
TAATAGAAAGGTTTATTAGCTACTGCCAATATGCTTCAGCCATTTTTTGACAAGGAAATAATAATTTTATCACCGCCAGAATCGTTTGACAATCGTTTGTTTACGTAGTCAGCACTTAATTTTTACGGCTGAATGGACGTCAGTCATTGGTTGAAATTACAGAAATACGACAACTTTAACATGAAATAACTTGCGATGTACGTTTTTTTGTTAAGAAGACTAAGAGAAAAAGATGTTTTATATGACACATTCTACCAGTGTCCAAAGTTTCAAAGTGTTTCGTTAAGAAAATACTGGTGCCCCCGTTTTGAACAAGATCCCGTAGTTTAAGTACAGAGACACAAATTTTATTAGTGGCAGTCAATTAGATTGACTCTGATACTGAACTAGTATTTTAATTCATCAGCAAGAACAAAAGGCAACGATGAACTCGGCGGGATTTGAACCCAAGACTTAAAGAGTCGGCATGACAACTGCAATGCATTTTATCAACGCTTTTGATACCAATAAGAATTTTAGCACACAGCCAGAAATTTGTATGTGTCGGGATACTCCTACACAAACCATAGAAGAGGTTGATCATGTCAAAAGCTTGACATGGAGTACCGACAAATTTACGACCTTCCACTTCGAACGCTCGATGCAATTCAAGAACAAAAGATCTCTATCAAGTATCTACAGCGCAAAAGGCAGAAGACGTTGACAGACGACAAATGTAAGTTGTGCAAGACTAGAACTGAAAACATCAACTGCATCATTTCCAGCTGCGAGAGAATATCTTCCACATATTATCTTCCCATGAGACATGATGCGGTGGCCAGAACGGTCTGGAGGAGGATAACGAAAACACTTACAGATGAAGTTAATTATATTGAGATCGATGGGTGAAAGGAATATTGGTGGAACTTGAAAATTAAAACAGCCACCAAGTTAGAACACAACCGGCGAGATATTATTGTGTGGGACCGTAAAATTATGTTCTATTGCAGAAATCAGCTACTCTCTCGATAAGAAAAGAGAAAAAAAGACCGAAATAGATTACCTTTGAATATCTAAACAAGAAGCTTTCTCTGTGTTAATCGGGAATCATTTCTGTTTGGATGCCACTTTTCAATTTCTTCAATTTTTGCTCTGATTTCATATCTGATGTATTGACATGGTTTTGTATTGTGATCATTGGCAGCAAATTTTGGTCAATTTTAACCAATCGAAAGCCACAGGCATATAGCAGCCTGTTTCCATAGTCACAAGCCAAGCTGATACGGAGCTGCTTACCCACATGGTCATTTTTCGCTTATTTATCAGGTCATCCCATAAGTTCTGTCCGAATTTTGAATAAAGAAAACAAGTGATCAAATGTTATATCTAATTGAAATTTAATCATCAATGTACCTTCCCTGATTATCTATGACTTCATTCCATCTATTTACAAGCTTTTTAATCCCATCAGTGTAAAACTCTTTTGGTTTCAAAGCGAAGAACTCTGAAATGTCACTTTCGACCTCCTCCTGGCTTGT
>NC_068983.1:160852442-160853347 GCF_001194135.2 Octopus bimaculoides
GGAAAAGTGAATTTGACCCCGAGATTCGGCGTGGAAAATTACATCAATATACCAAATTTTAAAATGTTCATTAAACTTTAAAATTTCCACAGGTGCAGCCAAACAGAAAAGATCCTGGGAACATTCACCGCTAGGTTCATTGGATTGCGCAAAATTTGTGCAAGGTCTGTGTGTGCGTGTGTGTATGTGTGTCTGCATGTGTGTGTGTGTGTGTTGTGTGTGCGTGTGTGTGTGTGTGTGCGCGTGTGTGTGTGTGTGTGTGTGTCTGTGCGAGCGCGTGCGCAATTGTTTGCAGTAGCGACAAGCTTAGCTTACGTGTCCACAATTTATCTATTGAGAGAATTGTTGATAAGGGTGATGCAGTGACTAAGAAATCATATGAAGGGACAAGAGAAGAAAAGACAGCGGTGGCAAAATATAAACAGTACTGTTAAGTATGTTGCTTACATGACCACTCATGCATATCAACCAACTCACCAGAACTGTTTGGTCTACTGAAAAGCCGTCTCACTATCCGACACAGGTCTGACAAGGTTATCAAAACCTGTGTTTTCTCTGGCGTGGTGTGCTGCTATCTACAAATGTCAAGTACGCACGCATGCACACACACTCAGACACACACACACAAATGCGCGCGCGCACACACACACACACACACACACACACACTCATAAACACACACACACATACGCATGCACTCTCAAATAATATGCATTTTCTCCTTCACTCCTTTTATTTTTTGGTGGCTTTTGAATCCATCACCGTTCATTATCGAGCATTTTGTTTTTAAAGTTTCTTCTTCTTCTTCTTCTTCTTCTTCTTCTTCTTCTTCTTCTTCTTCTTCTTCTTATTATTATTATTATTATTATTATTATTATTATTATTATTATTATTATTATTATTAT
>NC_068983.1:160853877-160854809 GCF_001194135.2 Octopus bimaculoides
TAGCGCCCACCCCTCTCTGTCTCTTATAGTGAGTCACTCACTTTTTGACAAGTCACCACCGGCGCGCGGTTAACTGTATAATACGTAAACAGAAATGTGTATATAAGGCTGGCAGAAACGTTAGCACGCCGGGCGAAATACTTAGCGGTATTTCGTCTGCCGCTACGTTCTGAGTTCAAATTCCGCCGAGGTTGACTTTGCCTTTCATCCTTACGGGGTCGATTAAACAAGTACCAGTTACGCACTCGGGTCGATATAATCGACTTAATCCGTTTGTCTGTCCTTGTTTGTCCCCTCTGTGTGTAGTCCCTTGTGGGCAGTAAAGAAATAAGAAATGTGTATATAAACAAATACGAGGAGGTACCCAAAAGTAACTGGAAACATTCTCGGTGGGACAAGCCCATCGTAGTTCAGGCCTCTGTCGCTAGAAGCCACTTGATGCGACCCTCAGGCATCAGTCTGCCGACCAGCGTCGTTGATAATGTCGTACTACGACGTGGTGTGTCTTTGCTTTTTGTGATGGCTGAAACGAAGAAACAGCGTGCTTGGCAGCCGAAACGGATCTTGTTCAAAACGGGGGCACCAGTATTTTCTTAATGAAACACTTTGAAACTTGGGACACTGGTAGAATGTGTCATATAAAACATCTTTTTCTCTTAGTCTTCTTAACAAAAAAACGTACATCGCAAGTTATTTCATGTTAAAATTGTCGTATTTCTGTAATTTCAACCAATGACTGACGTCCATTCAGCCGAATAACAGTAAGTGCTGACTAAGTAAACAAACGATTGTCAAACGATTTTGGCGGTGATAAAATTATTATTTCCTTGTCAAAAAATGGCTGAAGCATATTGGCAGTAGCTAATAAACCTTTCTATTATAGGCCTGGTTTTTGAGGGAAGGAGCAAGTCAATTAGGGTTAGGGTTAGGGT
>NC_068983.1:160855061-160857024 GCF_001194135.2 Octopus bimaculoides
ACACATGTGTGTTGCCTCTGCAAAATGTCAGAAGTAATGGAGATTAAATACGCTTTACACCGCTTAAACTGCCAAAGGAGTAACTTGTAAACAGCTGAATACTTGTCAGTGATTGGTTGAAATTATCGAAATAAGACAATTTTTTACATGAAATAAATTCGAATACAAAAATTTTTTTCTGTTCTATAACACAAAATAGATAAGTATACGAAGTTTGAAAGTCTTTCGGTACCAAAAACACTATATAAAACACAAATGAAAACTGGTGCCCCCGTTTTAAAATAGATCCGCTGAAACAGTTGTCATACTTCAAACAGCTTACAAGGATGCTACCATGAGCAAAGCACAAGCTTACAGGTGGTTTTCACGCTTTATGAATGGTGTCTCGTCGCTTGAAGACCAACCTCGTTCAAGGCGACCGTCGACCTCCTGAACGAATGAAAACATCACAAAAATTCATGATTTGATCTTGGAGAACTATCGCTGAACAATGAACGAACTTGTTGATATGACTGGTATGTCCTAGAGTTCCTGCCGATGAATTTTGAGCGAAGAATTTCGAATGAAAAGAGTTGCAGCAAAATGTGTGCCTCGCTTGCTCAAAGAAGATCAAAAGCAGTCACGACTGAACAGTTGGGAGTTGATCCGGACCTTTTTGCGAAGGTCATCACTGGTGACCAAAGCTGGTACTACGGAATTTTCAGATGTGGAAGAGGTGAAGAAAAAGAACGACGGATGCGTTAAAAGGCATCACTTCGTAAGAGTTTCAGGACTGCTTCGAACAGTGGAAAATGCGTCTCGAGAATAATTTGAAGGTGATAAGAGTGTAAACATGTAAAACTAAGTGAATGAAATAATATTGCAAAATTCCGGTTTCTTTTGGGCACCTCCTCGATGAAACTATGTTATATTGGTGCGCTACGGTGGATTATTTAAGACTTGGTTCTTATTTCTAGCAGCTAGATGCTCATTAAGCATCATTACGATATTTCATAGCTCCTTAAAGCTATCATAACTGCGTTCCACCAATGCTACTACTGGTGATATCAAATTTTGAATTTATCCACAGATGATATGAACAGTAGTGACATCTAACTTCAAATCTCAGTGTTTGAATATTTCATTTATATATATATATATATATATATATATTATTTCTCGTGTAACTGTCATTGGATTGCGGCCATGCTGGGGGCACAGCCATTAAGGGCACAGATGAACACATCGACCCAGTACATTTTTTTAAAGTTTGGTATATATTCCATTTGCTTGTTTTGCTAAACCACTAGAATACATAAACGAACCGACACCGGTTATCCAGCAGTGCTGGGAGACAAATACCACACAAAGACACAAACATATGAATATATACACACACATAAATATATATATATGCGATGACCTTTCTTCATATGCGTCTACCAAATTCATTCACAAAGATTTCGTTGGCCCAGGGCTATAGTGGTGTCAAGCAGTGAGACTGACTTGGGACCATGTGATTGGACAGCATGCTTCTTACCACACACCCACTCCTTTGCCCTTGTGTGTGTGCGCGCGCGCGTGTGTATTTAGTGTGTGCGTGCGTATGTGTACCGATATTTCGCCATCATAACGTACGGAAACCATACTGGGACGAACTGAATCGCTAACTGATGATCGTATACAAATCGTGTAAGAATATGGAAATACTTCACACTTTCGATTAATGTACGTGATGTTGATTAGTCACAGAATTGGCGAAATATCGGCATCCATTACTTCTGGACAGAACTGGAGGCGGGTTGGGCGGGTTGTCTCACCTGTCTATAAATTTCATGCATTTTAACATCTAGTGCTACGAGGGAGTCGTCCCCATAGAGCTGTAGGGAACGAATTGGCAAACAAGCAAAGCACATACACTGAATATGTACGGTCGATAATGTTTACAACACTAGTTCTGCTTTTAATTCATAATTGAATATAT
>NC_068983.1:160857034-160859487 GCF_001194135.2 Octopus bimaculoides
GATCAAAAATCAAAAAAAGCAACACGGATTTTAAAGGTCATTGCAGTACGCACGTTTCATTGCAGAGAGGATGGGAGGAAATTAAAATTTTGAAAGCGTGATTTCTGGACAAAATCATATTAACTCCATCTTATATGATGAAACAATACATAGTTTGTGATCCTTCTTAAAAACAGAAAGCATTTTCATGCAAACTCATGCAAATTGTACACCCACTTTACTTTTAAACAAGTCATAACTTCCATTATGTCATTAACTATATATCAGTGGTGCCGATTCTGCCCATAAGAAAGGAGCAAATAATACAAAGTACCTGTAGGTCATAAAACCCCGGGCAACGCCGGGTTGCATTACTAATGTGTGTGTGTGGGGGGGGCTGTGGGTGCTTGTGTGTGTGCATGTGTGCATGCGTGTATATATGTATATATTGAGCTTCTATTATCTCGTTAATCACTATTTCAAGTAATTCTTCCCTACGATGTCCCCATTTCACTTATTCTCAACTAATTTTTCTCCTAAGTTGAGCTATCAAGCTACTTTTAATTATTACGTGAACTCTAACGAAGAGTTTCTCAGGTATGCAAACTTTCTTCACAAGCTCATCACGTCATCGATTTCTCAGAGGACTTCAGTGTACTGCTGAAAAATCTTGTAGATTGCTATTTTCTCTCCTCTTTTATGGTAGTTACTCAATATAGCTGTTGATTTCTAGTATATATTGTCAGTATTATCCAGCTTTTATAAATTCATGTCTCAGATTATTTCAGGCGCCTAATTAAGTATTTTAAATCAAGCATCTCATATGTTCCTACTAATATTGATACAGGAATACATTATGGCTGATTGATTTATTTACAATGTAAGCCTTTAGATTTTCCTTCCTCCTCACAGCGAGCAAATTTATTGATGTTAATAATAATTTTGAATATTATTCATCCCTATTTATTTCTTTTTGTAAACATTTTTATTTTCTTTCTGTTTTTTCTTTCTTTTTCTTTCTTTCTTTTTTTTTTTTTTCTCAACACACTCTTAATGTATTTCACACTGATTCTGAATTCCTTCACACGTTTTACTCTCTTTCGCAACATCTTTGGTATTCTGTCCATGTATAATAAGTTTAACGCTGTGATTTCCTCATCCCACATGCCAGCAGAGAATTGTACAAAATGTTAAATGTTTGGTCTGAAGCTACTTAACTGCTTAGTAACATTCGTTTTGCGGTAGATAGCACATTAATCTTGAATAAACAAGTTGTTCCTGGACTTATTTTCTTACTCTAGCAGTTATTTCCTCTATATTTATTCAATCCAATCACTTTTTTGTTTATTTGTAATATCCTAACTCTTTCCAGTTTAAAATTTATAGTTATTATAAATTCTTTCGTTATTTCAATATTTTTACTTGCTCCTCTACGTCTATATTTTTACGTTTTATTTTATTTGTTGTCCATGCAATCAGCTGTTAATTGAAGGTGTGAATAAAACAATTTCCGAACCTAAATGCTAATGTCTCACACTTATTTACAGAAATATTTCCTGATTAGATATTACCTTGAAGGAGAAGAGTAAAACAGGTCTACTATTGGAATATGAAACACGTTTGAATTGCTTACCAGGCAAATGTGTTACCGATTATATTACAGAGCATCTGTCAAACCCTATATCTCAAATTATGCAATGGAATCGTCTATGTTTTTCTTCTCGCTTTTAATTTTAATTATTTACACGGGTGTTTAATATGTGATCGACACCGGGTTTGCATACATCAATTGTCCATCATGGTCTGGTTTTTCTTTCTCTCTCTGATAATTGCTAAATTAGTGTCTAATAATATCTCATGTTGAAAATTTTAGCAATTAATGAATTCAAAATCCAATACATGGGTTATTTCTTGTTGTAAAAATCTAACTGAGCTGAGATACCTTTAAATGTTAAACATTAATATGTATGTGCAATCGTACCCAGTGGACATTCAGTTATGGCAAAGTTAACTTATTTCTTTGAAGAATGAAAAACATTTCGAACGGCTTTAATCGATTCGATTTTCGACTCATATTGAGGTCTCATCGGAGGTATTTACATCATTTGACCAGTCCTGGAGAAGCAATAAACAATTAGCTAATCTGTTTTATATACCTAACAAATCCAGCAACTTCAGAGAACTGGAACTACCAAAGTGCTTAACACTTTATTTGATCTCAGCGGCTTATCAACGGAGAGTCATACAAACACAGGAAATTTTAGCAATTTCTCTGTAGAGTGAAAAAAATGACTAACAGCCTTAGTCGATTTTCGATCCTTATAAGAGCCTCATCAGAAGCGTTTACATTACGTGACAAATCCTAATTAGTGTTCAACCTGTCCTGCTACGCTAAGTCATTTTCTAAGTAATTTTCTCGCGTTCAATTAATAAATAAATAAATATATATACATACATATATATGCATATATATA
>NC_068983.1:160859609-160861988 GCF_001194135.2 Octopus bimaculoides
TATATATATATACATGCATATATGGGTACAGGATGTCACCAACGTTTCAAATAACAGGAAAAACGTAAACGACGACAAAAAATAGGAAACAGGACAAGCTAACACAGAGAAAGGACCCCTCATCAGTTGTCGGCTGTCTATCTACTCCTCATTTCGAGCATTCAACAACAATATGAGTCTTCATAGACAGTTGCTCCCTTAAATTCTAAAACGAAAGTTAGGATTTATAGAAGGTCAAAATTGGGAGCTAAAGAAATAACATTGGAGACATACAAGGAAACCGAACGAAAACAAACATGCAGGGTCGATAGACCAGAACGAGAGGAAAATAATGAACGCGGGGAGAAACATTTTTGAAAAGAGAAAAGACAGAAGAGAGAGAGAAAAAAAGCGTCCGTTCTTTTGAACGTCCGTGCAGAAAAAGAAAGATGGTCAGGTGAGGAAAAGAAAGATGGACGATAGCCACGTGTGAGCAATGAGAGAGAAGACCCTCTTACACCGTTTTCTATCTGTCTCTCTTTCTCTCTCTCCTCTTTCTATTTCTTTGTCTGTCTCTCTCTTTCTCCCTTTCTTTCTCTACGTTTGTCTTCGGTTTCCTCTTATGTCTCCACTGTCATTTTTTCCCCCAACTTTGACCCTCCACAAATCCTAAGTTTTATTTTCGAATTTATGGGTGCAACTATCTTTGAAGACTCATTTTGTTGTTGAATGGTCGAAATGGGGAGTAGATAGACAGCCGACAACTGATGAAGGGCCCTTTCTCTATGTTAACTTGTCCTGTTTTCTATTTTTTCTCGTAGCTTATGTGTTTCATGTTATTTGCACCGTTGGTGACATCCTGCACCCATATATGTATGTATATGTGTGTGTGTATGTGTGAGTGTGTGTAATAGGACTGTGTAGTTAAGAAGTTCGTATTTCAACCACGCGGTTTCGAGTTCAGTTTCACTGTGCGGCATTTTGAGCCAACCAACGTCTTGTAAATAAATTTAGTTGATGGAAACTGTTTGAAAGCCTGTTGTATGTATACATATACATACATATGCCTATATATGTCTACATATACATATGCATGTATATATAATGCATATATATATATATATATATATATATATATATATATATATAGATAGATAGATAGATAGATAGATAGATAGATAGATAGATAGATAGATAGATATAATTCTTACTTGGGGTGATCTGCCTCAGTGCTTATTTTTTAAGCCTGGCACTTATTCCACAGGTCTTTGTTGCCGAACAACTGATTTACGGGGATGTAAACACAGCAACACCGGTTGTCAAGTGGGATGGGGGACAAGCAGAGTTATAGAGACACACGCGCACACACACACACATATATATATATATATATATATATACATGACAGGCTTCTTTCAGTTTCCAGCAACTAAATCCACTCATAAGGTTTTGGGCGACCCGAGACTACAGTAAACGACACTTGCCAGACTTACCACGCAGCGGTTCTTACCACACAGCCACTCCTAGTTTATACCTTTTATCTTTTACTTGTTTCACTTATTGGCCTGTAGCCATGCTGTGGTACTGACCTAAAGGATCAGTCGAATAAATCAACCCCTGTGCTTATAATTTTTAATGCTTGGTTCTTATTCTAGCCGACCCGCTAAGTAACAAGATTTTAAACAAAAGAACTCTGGCTGTTTAGCAGTGGTGGGAATACAAACACAAACATATAGACACGCGCGTGCACACCCACACTCACACACCCACACACGCATGGTGTTATTGAACTCGTGTCTTGTCCTATATAAACGGGAGAGGACGATGCAAGCTTTGCATAGTAGAGCGGGCAAGACTCCTTAAAAACTCGCTGGGGTCGGGATCGCTCTTAAACTCAAGACACGAGATTTACAGTCCTTGCTCCCATTTCAAACGCTACCTACTGCAGGCTTGGGATGCCCCGCTCGTCGGTTAGGACTGTAAAATGTACTTGTAGAACGGTACCAACCTAGGGTGGAGTTTCTCTGTTCAGCCTTTAGGTCCATAAGATCTACCAACCGGACCGGTCTAAAAGAGATAACTCGTCCCGTATAAGACTCAGACAGGGTATATTACTCGTTTGTTTACAAATCAGCTAACTGTAACGGTTTTCTACCTCCAGTCTGAAGTGAGGTTATATGCCTGAGCTCATTGGAGTCTGACGAGTCGTCTATAAAGCTAAACGCTTTATGGATGGAAAACTATTGGTCTCTCTATGACCGACATATATTTAACTTCGTCTAAATATATTACTACTCCAACTTTTAGAACGTGCTTCTTTTTTGGATATATGATTCACTGACAATCCTCTCTCATTCTCTCTCCTTCTCTCTCTCTCTCTCTCTCTCTCTCTCTCTCTCT